>NC_142804.1:43570464-43870464 GCF_049724085.1 Artemia sp. Qi Xiang Cuo | reverse complement strand
TCATATTAATTTCTGCTTGTTTTAAGTTTGACTTATTTTAATTTCTGTTTGTTTCGGGTTATATTTATTTATTGATACTGATTTGTGTTTGTTGTATGCTTGGTACATAATTTGATTCTATTTTTGTTCATTTTTGGTTTAATGGAGTTCTTTACTTTTTTTGAAAAACTTATTTTGTGGAAAGTTTTTTTGAATTAATATCCAATAAAGGCAGATTACCCAAAAGTAGTGTTTTTCACCTTTCATTCTCTTTATAAATAACATAAGAGACAACCTTGAGAACCATCTGCATCACTTTACCGGTGAAACCATGGCAAATGTAGTCATTTCCAAACATGAAAACCCAATCTAAGCCTCCCTGCCTCTCCAGACAGATCTTTTGGAAATTGATAAGTGGTGCAATGGCTGTATGATCAGTTTCAATGAATTATAACCAAAAGAGCTAGAGATATCCTTATCGAACATACCCGGCGTACACACAAACTTAACTTCATCTTCATGAACGAAGCTATAAAGAAAGTCATCAGGAATTGTCTCATCGAAATCCACTTGTCCACAAATATTTCTAGGTAAACACACCCCAGTCAAGAGAGAACCTCCTGCGCAAGAAACCTGGGGACCTGTATTCGCTATATAATCCTTTTAATGATCAGCTCAATCATCTCACTACAAGTATTGCATCAGACTCATAGCTGATTATAAATGCCCGTTGTATGGTGGTCCTCCAAAAACGTTGTCGGCATCACTCTATAAAATCTGGAATAGGGCTAATAAGGTAAGTTCAGCCGTTCTCCACGTCTCTTTCCAGTCTGTAAGCAAGAGGGTTGAGGTAGTGTCGATGGGTGTTTTTAAAATTAAAAAGATTCACCTCATTCTTCGGAGCTTTCTATAATTATGCCTTCATTGTTTAATCGACAAGACAGACGTGAAGGAACACAGCTCGGTACATTTATTTTCAGGTTGGCATGCCAAGAACAGAGTATTTGAAGAGTAGCTCCATCCAACCTTGCACTCTGATCTTGAAGGATCTTTCCCGGGAAATTTTCTATAAAGTTTTTCCGTGGAATCTTTCAAAGAAGGTTCAACACTCGTGTAAAAACCTCGATGAAAGACTGAGACAAATCAAAAATTTAATTATACCTGACGCCGCGAGTGTAGGAATAATTGAGCACAACAATTCCCCTTATTCAATAGCTTATTTAAATCAATTTAAGGATTTTTTGGTTCTTGCCAATTTCATGGTGAAATTCTATTCTTTATTAATTTTGACATTCTAGTCTGCTCGTTCTACATATTATTTTCGGATTCTTCTCTGAAGTATCGACAAAAACTTAAGGGCTGGACACACGTAGCTGATTTCAGGAACTGATTTCCAAATTAGCGCTGATTTTAAAGGAAATCGGCGTCGATTTGAGGTTGAAAAATTTTCAACAGATTTACAAAATCAGCGCTGATTTTCAACATGATCAACGCCAAAAATTAGGGATACAGATACATAGTCAATCAGAGATATCTGTGGTGAAAGACCCGACTTGTGAGCTTGATAATTAATCTGAGAACTAAGGTAGAATTAATCAAGTAACAATTAATAGACTCCAGTTGACTATTTGTGTCCATAATTTTTTGTTTGGAAAAATTGGCACAATAAATTTTTCTTTCAACCAAATTTTTCTTACCGCTATCGTTTGTCTACTGATGCTGAAATCAGTTCCCGAAATCAGCTACGTGTGCCTTGCCCTTAAGGATTGTCACTGGAATTGATTCCTTTTGAACATTTACCAGAAGAAAGAGTGAAATCATCTTAAACAAGTATTCTATTATTCATATAAAATGATTTTATAACATTGAACTATTGCAGAGAGCTTAAGCCGACCGTATTTTCTCTATTTATTGTTAACAGATACATATTGTATAACTGTTCTTACAGGTAAAACATATCTAATTGATGTCTGTTTTATTTAACAATTTTGACCAGTGTTGAAAATTAGGGCTAAGCCAGTGTGGGTTTCACCCCTGCTGCTTTTCATTTGGTCTTACATAGACGAAATAAAAGAACAATCCTTCATCCCTAAAGCATGTCCTAGCTGTCTTGCCCTTTCTTCCATTATTGCCCAAGAAAGTAGGCTAGGATAGAAGCACTTAATAGACTTAGCTATTGTAGTTAGATGTTCAACAAAGGGTAAGATACCAAGTAGTTGGTAAGCTAATCCACCTTTTAACAGTCAATATATACCAAATCATATTATTGAGTTTCAAATAAAGTGAATACACCATTCGATGCCTTTTTTTATGCTGATTACAAATATAGGGTAAGGCACCCAGTAGTCGGCCACCTGCCTATTCTTAGACAGAATCTTTTATACTATTCTAATCACTAATTTACAATGAGCTGTTTGTATGTCCGAGTTTAGGCAGAATTGTCACTTGTTAGTAGATTCAAAAATAAGAGACGCTGTACAAATGAAACTGAATTAGTAACCTACTTGTTCAGAAATTTTTTGATACAAAAATTTAGTTTCTAGGTGGTATAATACAGTAATTAGAGTAGTTTAAATGTCAAAAAGTTTTCAAAGTGATTAATGTGTCTAACTACTGAGTGTCTTACCCTATAATAAGCATTTCTATTGGAAATGAATTCCAGCCCCCCCCTATCTAGGCTAAACCTAATCTAACCCAGAATTAGCATATATAGGGGGGGGGGGGCTGAAGTTAATTTCCGATAGAATTTCTTATTATATTCGTAATCAGCATAAAAAAAAGGCATCAAATGGTGTATTCACTTTAGTCCTAACTCAATAATATGATTTAGTATATATTGACCCTTTTAACAGCTAAATTATTTATAATCTATATCATACCACCTATGAAGTAGATTGTTTCACCATTGAATTTGTCAAAATCTTTTTAACAAGTTGGCTAGGAGTTGATTAGCTTGAATATTTGGTAAATATATAGCAGTCTACATTTCTGATCTATGAATAAAGTTAGTAAACCTATGAATAAAGTTAGTAAACCTATCAATAAAGTCAACATACCACTCTTCTTTCTTCTTCTAATTCACAGCAGGCAAGCTATTCAGTTGGTACTATTTAGCCCTCTTCTTTTTGCTTCACTCTGTGGGCTACAGAGCTACTATCTTGGTTGTCTCTTATTTTTTAGATATTCTCAGATATCTTTCAGTAGATCTTTTGACTCAAGGAGTTCAAATATAAGATGATAGATATCGATTTCTGTGCTCTGTGTGCAGGTATAGTTGGCTAAGCTCTTGGCTGATAATGAGATTTTGTGGTGTTTGAAGTATTTTAACAGTTTACAAAGCAAGATATGTTGTGCAGACGTCAGCATATTACATTCAAGTAGGCAATGGTCAATTGTTTCATTATTCATATTACAATGCCTGCAAAGAGGGGACAGGGGAATTGAACCACTTGAATTAGAAAGCTTATATGAGAATGCAAGGAAATTTAGTCCATTTGTTCCAGAACAAATTCTATGATAAATTTTAGAAATATACTTATTGGGAAAGGGGGAAAGGATAGGATTAATCTTATTAAAATTAATATCTGATAGCCTCCATCAGTAAATATCTCTAATTGTGATTGGTCTCCCACTTGGCTGGTCAATATTTATAGCATTTTTTGCTATTTCATCAACCTGATGATTACCACTTATGCCAGAGTGGCTAGGAATGTACTGAAAGTAAGTTTTTATGCCACTTGAAGCAAGATTATCAATAACACTGAGACACTGATAAGTGTCCATGTCCAACTTATATTGAGGAGCTGAGGCCAGCAACTCAAGGCTTGATAAAGAGTTGGAATAGATGATAATATTATTCAAATTTGCAATCAAAGGTTGGTTTTGCTTCAGGTTTTCTAATGCCATGATTATGGCATTTAACTCAGCAGACATTATAGATAAATTATTAAATAATCTCTCGCCCATTGCAATTTTCAGGTGAGGAAGGAAAACACCACTTGCAACCTTCTCATTTATTTTTGACCCGTCAACAAATATTTGGAAGTGATTTTTATTAGTAATTGTATTGTTCTGCAAATTTTTTCTGGACAAAAGAAGTGGGGGTTAAATCTTTATTCCAATTTGAAAATTCAGTATTTATTATGGTAAATGACCAATTCCATGGAGGGGATTGGGGGAAAGTAGATGCAATAGACTTTGCTGGTACAGGGAACTTCTTTTGAATATTGGTATACTCATCTGCAAATACCTCTATACATGGCTGGATTTCTTAACCAATTATGTAATGTGTGTGAGCTATTTGATTCAATTTTTGTAAGATGTTTTGTCAAGAGAAAGCTACCTCTCTCCCTTATTGTTGTTAATCCACTCTCCATAAGCAGAAACTTGGTGCTTGTGGGTTTGCTAAGACCAAATATGAGACTTATTATATCATTTTGCGTTGTTTCAATTTTTTGCATCTGGGTCTTTGCACATACACCATAAACGATGAGCCCATAGTCAATATGGGGTCTTATATGTGATTTATAAACCTGGAGTAAGGTTTTCTCCTTACAACCCCAGGGTGTGGATAGAAGTCTTTTTAGTATATTTGCTTTTCTATAGCATTTTTTTATTGTGTTTGAAATGTGGAGGTGGAAATTAAGTTTTTGGTCAAGCATGAGACCTAGGTAATTAATATGATTATCTTCTAGAATAGCTATTTTATTTAGAGTTAGTTTAGCATTAGTATGGTTTTGCTTCAGTTGAAATTGGATTATTTTTGACTTGGTGGGTGCAATGGGTAAATCTGAATGTTAAGAGAATTTTTCAAACTGGAAAAGTGACTTTTGCAGATTTGACTGTGCTATCTGAAAGGTGTTGCCAGATGACCATAGCACCAGATCATCAGCATATTGAAGATTTGTGTGGGGTAGGTTCATGTCCCAGAGATATAGGGCAAATAGGGGGCAACTGAGGACTGCTCCCTAAGGTAGGCTTTTGGATATTGTTTTTTGGGGTGAAGAGGCTGAACCAACACAAACAATGAAACTTCTCACTTCTATGAAGGATTTAATAAGAGATACTAGCTTAGGGGGTGCTCCATGGTTTGCAAGTTTATTTAAAATGGTTATGCAGTTCACATTGTCATATGACCCTTCAAAATCTAGGGAAGCTGCCGCTAAGATTTTAGTTTTTGAGAAAGATTCATTTATTAAATTTCTTAGCAAAATGAAAGCATCTGTATAAGAGTGGCATTTCCTGAATCCAGTTTGAGTGTGTGGGATCATATTATTTTTTTCAACAAACCAGAGGAGTCTGTGATTAATCCTTTTCTCCATTATTTTCCCCATCACAGGTGTAATCATTATGGGCCTATAAGACTCAGGGTTATCTTTTGGTTTATTTTTCTTTAGGATTGGTAGGAGGGACGAACATTTCCATATATTGGGGAACATAGAAGATTCCCAAGCGTGATTATAACAATTTGGCAGTTCTTGTTTGTATGAACGTGTGAGATTCTTTATCAATGTAGGGAGTATATTGTCATAGATGCTGCTATTTTTGGTTCTAATATGAAGTATTGCTTTATTCAATTCCTGGATTACATATTGGTTAGTTATGTACTCGTTTCTTGGGCGTGGTTGGTAGCTTGGATTAAAAGGAGTTCCGGACAGTTTCTTTTGACTATTTGATGTTAACTTAACAAAAAGAGTTGCGAAGAGATTAGCCTTTTCATAACCATTGTCATAATGGGTATTATTATGTATAAGCTCATACAGGAGTGGGTTGGAGGAAGTCTTTTTCCCACAGATGTGGCTTATGACTTTATGTATAATTGGCTCATCCGTTTCTCTGGAGAGATTATTTGCAAAATTATTCCAGTATTTATATTTAGCATCTATTATAGTCCTTTTTAGATTAGATTCTGCTTGTAATTTTTTTATATATGTAGTAGGTGATGGTTTTTTTATGAATTCTGTCCTAGCTGCCTTTTTTATCCTCCATTTATTTAGGCACTAATTTGTCCACCATGCTTTAGGAATTTCTTTAGGGAATGTTTTCTTAGGTGTTGTCCTGGGGATAGCGTGATTAGCTGTATTTATTAGTAAAGATGTCAAGGCTTCAGCATGTGTGTCAACTGTTGTGTTAGAAATACATGAACTTTGGGTGACACTTGTAATTTCATCATTTAACTTATTTTGGAACATAGACCAATTTGCTTTAGTGTTAATATATTTGGAGGTATGAGATGAAGTTTCAGCAGGTTCATTTAGGGAGCAAACTATAGTAAAGTTGTCTGTACATAGACCATCAATTTTAGTTATGTAAATTTTGTTAATGAAATGTAATGACACAATTCGTAGTCAATTGTGGAGAATTTGCCACTTTTGGGGTTGACATGATTATTCCGGTGTTTAGGGGTAGCAACAGCTAATTCATTATTATTTGAAGTCATATGCTCAATAAATTTACCAGCTTTATTTGCTGGTTTATTCCCCCACAAAAGGCTGTGGGCATTGAAATCACCACAAATAATGATATTATTTAACATATTAGAATTAGTTATATAATTAAAGAAATCCTTGGCATCTGTAGTTTGACCATTAGGGTTATAAAAGCTTATTATGTAGGTTTTTAAATTATTCAGCCAAACACTGATACCAATTACATCAACATCATTTTCAAAATCTGGAAAATTGATGCCACAAAATTTTATATTATTATTTACTAATAAAGCTACCCCACCTCTTTTTCTCTCTGAAGATCTATCCTTTCTCAGGATAGTATATCCCAGAGACTTAATTTGTTGATTTTGGGTTAAATGAGTTTCCTGGAGGCAAGCAATATTAATTGAATTATTATTCATAAATGATATTAGTTCATTTAGCTTATTTTCTGTGAGTGATCTTACATTCCATTGGAGTATTGATAAATGTTGTGTTGTTGATTTATTCTTCATATGACTGTGTATCAATGTTCAGCTTTGTTAAAAGTAAAGCAAGATCTTTTTTGCTTGAATGAGCATATCATCAGGGATATAGATTTTTGCCAATTCTGCAATGATTTTTGTTTTCTGTAGTTGATGTATTTTCATGGTCTGAACTGCATCACAGTTTAGAATGAATAAGCATACGTTTGGGGATTACGTTTTTGGTTAACCACCCTGTTTGTTGGTTAAGGGATTGATTCCTGGAAGTGTTTCCGGATTTTTTCTTGTTGAGAGGGAGGGCCAGGCTGACCTCATCTTACCGGACAAGAAGGCTTGTTGGCTTGGTGATTCCTTCTGATAGGGAATTGAGCTAGGGGGCTTAGAAGATGATGTTTTATATGGGGTGCTTGATGCATTGGGGGCATTTGTCTTGGGGGGTTTGGTTGGTTTCATTACAGGCTTTATTTGGTATCATTGGGCTGCATTTGCTTCCATTGCTGCAAAGGGGTATGGGATGGCCTTTTCTGTTGATATTTGGAGTTTTAGAGTTCTTTTCTTGTATGCAGGGCATAATGATTTATTTGTAGATTCATGTGGGCCTTCGCAATTGATGCTTGTAGGCTGAGTGTTGTTGCAAGTTGTCAGCTCTTTAGGATGGAAAGCTTTACATTTACTACACTCTCGGAGAATTTCATTACATTTGTTTGTTGTGTGTCCCAGTTTGAAACACTTCTGACACTGGATAGGCTTATGTTTGTATTCCTTGTGTAGTTTAATGTGCACCAATAGAAATATTTTTACTGGGATATCGATTTTATCCTTCAGTATGAATAAAAAGGATCTACTAGTTTTTAGGCCATTAGAGTTATGTTTTCCAAGTTGAATGACATCCCCAACTGGGGCTGTGTTCCCAGCCCTATCTGAGATTCCCTCTTTTAACTCCTGAGTAGACATCTCTGGGGGAACATTATAAACTACTACTTTGGTTGGTGAGTGTTTTGGGTTCCAATTAGATGCAATAATAAGGGTATTCAGAAGGGATCTTGGTTAATTTTTATATCTGCTGATCTTCTACAGCTCTTAGTAGAGATCCATCACGGTTAATGTTAAGAGAGAACATTGATTTTATCAATTTAAAAATTGAAACTCTTATTGCAGTGATCATTTTTATTTCAAAGGGGGTAGTGGGATTAATTTTAAGGTAAATTCCTAAGTTTTTGGAGGGAGGATCTTGGGCAGGGAGAGGGGAAATGCTTTTAATTGGGGAGATTTTTTCCTTTTTTTAGAGCTTCTAGAGAGGACCTCTTGAAACCCATCATTATCATCATTTATGGTTACATTAGCCCCTACACTTATCATTGTCCTATTCTCCAAATTGGAGCTATCGTTAGAACATTCAGATAATGTGCTTTACCAGCCAGGATGGGTATCTTTCACTATGACACATTCAGTAGAATTTGATTTGGGATCTGGGGGGACTTTTTTTTTGGAGGACTTTCAAACATTGCCTATTGGAAAAAGCTTTAAACACAAAAATAAAACTAAAAAAAAAGAAGGGGAAAATAGAATGATACCAAACCGTCTGCACTATACTATGGGGAGGATAAACACCACAGTATAGCCCTGAGGATGAGTTGAGCAGGATTGGTTTGGTACAACTGCTGATTAGAAGCGATAATATACACAAGAAAATATATTTTAATTTTCTTATAAGGTTGCTGTTGTGTGACTCAATGCTATTTTTTATGCTCTTTTTGATTATAATGGCCTAATTGCTTTTGTTACAAATTTGGTAAATTTCTAGGTGACACTATAATTTAGCTAGGATGAAAGTGAAAACATCATTTGATGCTTTTTTGTACTCTTTTATAATTCAATAATCGCTTATGTTGTAAATTGCATCTTCAGCCCTGAAAGGGGTCCCGAAGGTATTTTATATGAATTATGAATGAGTATAAAAAAGCAGGTCAATATCTACCAAATCATATTATTGAGTTAGGAATAAAGTGAATACACCATTTGATGCCTTTTTTTTATGCTGATTACAAAAATAATAAGCATTTCTATCGGAAATGAATTTCAGCCCCCCCCCACCTATCTAGGCTATACCAAACCCAACCTACCCCTGAAAGTGCAGATAAAGGGGGGGGGGGCTGAAATTAATTTCCGATAGAAATGCTTATTATATTCGTTATCAGCATAAAAAAGGCATCGAATGGTGTATTCACTTTAGTCCTAACTCAATAATATGATTTGGTAGATATTGACCAAAAAGCATCAAATGATGTTTTCACATTCATCCTAGCTAAACTATATTGCCTACTTCAAATTTACCATGAACTTTACACCTCCCCCCCACACCCAATTTGCAAATATATACCCTGAATTTTTGAAGGCAAGTTTCAAATTGCAAAATTCAGCCCTATTTTTGTCAATGGCATTTGAAAAAC
Organism: Artemia sp. Qi Xiang Cuo; assembly: GCF_049724085.1. Classification (NCBI taxonomy): domain Eukaryota; kingdom Metazoa; phylum Arthropoda; class Branchiopoda; order Anostraca; family Artemiidae; genus Artemia; species Artemia sp. Qi Xiang Cuo. Next base: position 43,861,122 of record NC_142804.1, on the reverse strand, counting down.
TTGAAATTGTAGGAAAATGGTTCAAATTGAAAATCAAGTATTTTGCAGGTTAGGTTAGCCTAGGTTATAACTACTTTGGGTTGTTACAAAAATGAAATATCTTCAGGGCCCCTTTAAGGGCTCAAGATACAATTTGCAACAGAAGCAATTATTATATTGTGAAAGAGCATAAAAAAGGCATCAAAGACATTTTTACTATAATAAGAATTTCATCCTGAATCCAAATATGACATTTGTTTCTGTCACAAATTTATTTTTAAGCCCTTTACAGACCCTCAAAAATGATACCTTTTTCTCTTTTTTTAGATACAATTTAAATATATGTGTTCACAACTTTACCTCTAGAATCAGAATTTCATCCTGAATCCAAATATGACATTAGTTTCCACTGTAAATTTAAGTTTAACCTAATTTTTATAATCTTACCCAAATATATAGCCTACATTATATATTTCATATGTATTTATTGATTCTTGATTTTGTTGCCAACAATTCAATTTGTGATGAAACCCAGTTCTAACAAGATTTACACTAACACAGGTATATGAGCACATACTGATAGACAACATTGGATCAAATTTTTGAAACTAGATCCTAATCTTGGCCACACATTTAAAGCCTGAGCCTAAGCTTAGATAATGCTGTTTAATCTTTGACACAGGATCTTAAAGTTAGAAAAACATATCCAAATCACAGGTACAGTTAACCATGGATAGATTTAATCTAAGACAAGTGTTGTGAAACATAGAAATTGTATTTAAATAGGCTAGGGTGTAGAGGCAGCTTTTGCCTAAATTCAATTGTTGAAAAACCAGATATTCTCCAAGATTAAAGTCTGCCAATCCCAACTAATCTAGTTATAACCATCAGTCAATCACAACTGTTTAACCATATACACATAATGTCCAAGATTAGGAGCCTGCTTGTTTTGTATAAGAAACATACTTTTTAATCAGAGTATCTGGCCAAGTGAGTTCTGGGGGTCTTACCCTACTGTCAGTCAATGATGTACCTAAAATAGTCTGTAGCCAAGAAAATTTAATAAATATTCCTCTACCTTCATAAGTACCATGTTCCAAAACCATATTTGACCACAGTCATTAGTATAGATTCCATTATTCTGGTCTTAGTTTGCAGCCTTATCTTCCTAGTCTAGGCCTAGAATTTTTTAACTGTGAAAAATCACCCTGGGGCTTGGTCTGATTAACTTACTAATGAGATGGCTAATAGATAGACATACCTTTCAAATCAGAATTGCATCCCAAATCCAAATATACATTGCACCAGTGCATCTTTACATTAATATCAATTTATTAACATAAATCATATTAATTGAGGGTAAACATCTAGATTTACAGAGTATTCAGATAGCTAAGAAACAAACTCAACAAACATCAGATTTCCATCTTGAATCCAAATAGGGCATTTGTTTCTGTCACAAATTCAGTTTTAACCTGACCTATTCTTTCTAATCTTACCTGAATATGTAGGCCATATTATATATTTCTCATGCATTTATTGATTCTCAGTTTTGTCACTGTGGATTCAAGTTATGTAGTTCAGTCTCTGAGGACTTGTAACTGCATTGAAAAGTCATTTTTCCCTTTATTTAGTTTACTCTTTGCAATTATTGTATTATGAAAGAGCATAAAAAAGGTATCAAATGACATTTTTGCTTTCTTCCTAGCTAAATCACAGTGTCACCTAGAAATTTACTGTAAGTTCAATTTTAAAGCTGTAGGAATTAAAGAGCATTCAAAAAACCCCCCTTTTGAACCTTTGAAAATGCTAATATTTCTTAAAGGACCATGAATTTTTTTTCTGCACTTTTGCTTATAAAAAAGGGTTAAAACATTGGTTTCAAACTTACTATTTCATTATAAATCCATTCTGTAAAAGTTTAAACCTGACCTATCCTTTCTAATCTTACCTAAATATATAGCCCATATTATATATTTCTCATGCATTTATTGATTCTCAATTTTGTCAGGCATGAATTTAACTTACAGTAATTTTCTAGGTGGCACTACAATTTAGCTAGGATGAAAGTTAAAATGTCATTTGATGCCTGTTTTATGCTCTTTCATAATACAACAACTGCAAAAAGAGTAAACTAAATAAAAAAAGGGAAAAATGACTTCAATGCAGTTACAAGTCCTCAGAGACTGAACTACATAACTTGAATCAACAGTGACAAAATTGAGAATTAATAAATGCATGAGAAATATATAATATGGGCTATATATTCAGGTAAGAAAGTCAACATTCCATCTTGAATCCAGATATAGCATTTGTATCTGTCACAAATTCAGTTTTAACCTGACCTATCCTTTCTAATCTTACCTGAATATATAGCCCATAATATATATTTCTTATGCATTTATTGATTCTCAATTTTGATGCTGTTGATTAAAGTTATGTAGATCATGTAACTGCATTGAAAAGTCATTTTTCCCTTTTTTATTTTAGTTTACTCTTTTCTAATTTTTATTTTAGTTTACTCTTTTCTAATTTTTATTTTTCTCAATTGAAGAGTAGTAAATAGTAAAAATGTAATTTAGCTTTTTTCATCATTTTTGGAGGAGGAAGGCAATCAGTTATTTTTGCTCAATTTTTCCATTCACTCTTGTTGTGTTACAGCAAAGTCTACAGTGCTGAAAATGTGCCCTTTAATACTGGCAAAGGGAAAACTTAAGATTTGAGAATAACTTTTGTAAATTCAAATGCTTATTGGATTATGTGCATTTAGGATTAATCATTGCCTTTGTATTATATTTCCTTGAATTGATGGATTTAATGGTTGAGCTGTGAGTTTTAAACTAATTTTTCAACTTTATGTCATAGTCTAAAAACTATTGACAAGGTAATAACTTACCTTTTAGGTCCCATTAAGGGCTGAAATTGGAATTTTCCCCACAATCAATCATTATTACCTTAAATTGCAGCTAGGAGCAATCTAAGGATTACTCCTTGTAGAGCTCTGGAATGATAACTGATTTATGCAGGTTCTCTGGAGGACCACTCAGCATCTACCTTTTTTTTTAAAAACATCAACAGGTTCAGCAGCAACTGTTTCATTAGATGGCTTGTTTCAATTATTGACAATACATTGATGAGAAGAATTGAGTGCAGACTCTAGGAATTTTGGATTGCTTGACAAGTTTCAGGTGATGACCTCTAGTTTTTGAATTGGTACCAACAGTAGGGAATAATACTGGGAGAATAGATAGATAGATATTTATTGCAACAAAAGCCTTTTCCGGCCATGGCAAAATAACAAAACAAAAATAAATACAAAAAAAAAAACACAATAAATTACTCACAATTCATCAAAAAAGTTTCTCTATGTGCCATACCCACTCTTACAAATTTACCCAACCTTATAAAATCATCAAAATTTATACTTTTTAAAATTTTTTCAAGCCATTCCACCCCTCCAAAATCTGTTGAAAACACTTCCCTCCTCAAATTTCTTAACTCCTGGCATGTACCCATAAAATGGATAAGATCTTCCTCCTCTCCACACATAGGACACTGGTAAGGACCATTTTTAATCCTATAATTCCCAATTTATTTCCTCCTTTCTCTAATACCCAAAAAATTACCACGAACCGAAATTACCCATCTTAAATCCTCACTACTCATCCCTGCTTTAAAGTTAACTTCCTCCCCCCAAACCTCCTTTGCCAGCCCATACAGCCCCAGGGACGCTGAGGATGATATCTGATTCTGCCACCTTTGAATTTCCTGCTCTATTAGTCTATCCTTTACTTTTTTTTGCAACTAGCCCCACTTCCACACCTAGCCCCTTCCCCTCATTCCAATACTCACTAAAACCTCATCTATCAATAGTCTCTTTAACCCGGTTTGACCAAGAACTTTTCCTGCCATCTACTAGCATCTCCTCATGTGCATTCTTTACTAGCCTCCTACTAGGCAGATTTATAATCCTTCCCCAATAATTTACTATCCGCACTAACCTTCCCACCCTTAATGATAACAAACCTAAATCACCTTTTAATATTACAAGATTAAACTTATCACTAACCCCCATTAACCGCTTAAAATACATCAACTGTAACCTGTCTACCTTATCAGCGTTCTCCATACCCCACACCTCTGCTGCAAAAGACATTACGGAAGCTAGCTTAGTCTGGAATATCCTTTTCTGAAGCCTAAGGTCTGTCAGGCCTACTTTCAAAACACTACTCTTTAAAACTGCCATATAGCCCTAAGACCTTTACTATTCACATAATCAATTTGCCCTTTCCACCTACCATTTGAAGTAAACTTGCATCCTAAATAAACAAAATCTTCAACTACTTTAAGCACTTCTTCTCCTACACTAAACCTTTCCTCTATATTTCCATGTTGTTGAAATACCATAACTACTGACTTTGTGACATTTAGGACCAAACGCTTCTCATCTAGGTGTGAGGACACCATTCCTACCAGTTTTTGAAGGTCAGGCCCATCTTTAGCCACCAATACTATATCATCCGCAAATAACAGAGCAAACACCTGCATTGCAGACAGATTTAGAGTTGGGGCTCCCTGCCCTACCATATAATCTTCCATATCATTAAGATACAGGGAAAACAACCTAGGTGAAATTGTACAACCTTGTTTAACCCCTAACCTACTGACAATTGCCCTAGAGTAAGACTTTCCTACCTTAAATACCATTCTAACAACCAATCCTACAAAACGTCTCGGCAGCCCTAACTTTATAAGTCCTTCTACTAACAAATCTCGTGAAACTTCATCGAACGCACCTCGCAGGTCCAAAAAAACTGCGTATAGCCTAACATCCCTTTTCCTCATATACTTCCTAATACGCCCATACAAAATAAATATCTGATCTACCCCACTATAATCCTCTCGAAACCCTGCCTGAATCTCTATTAACATATTTGATTCTTTAAGCCAACTATCTAATCTAGCCACTAACACTTTACAAAAAAATATACTAAGGCTATTTCCTAAATGAATCCCTCTATAATTCTTATGCAATGCTCGGTCTCCCTTTTTAAAAAGTGGTAAAACTATTGAAAAATTCCACTGTTGAGGCCAAACCAACTTGCTAAGGACACTTGAAAATAACGTTGATAACAAAGGCTACAAATATACCCTAGACCACTTCCAGAGCCTTGTTGGGATGTCATCAACTCCTGGTGCTGAGGTCCCTCTCATCTTCTTTAGCGAATTCCATATTTCCTCACCTGTGTAAGGCTGCAGTAGTTTATAATCTTCTTCCTTTAGAGGGAATTCCGCAAGGTTTTTGCCGACCACCCACCAACTCAGGCTATCCGTTTCCTCTATTTCTGTCATCTTGCTTTCAATGAATTCTGGCCAACTTTCCGCTGGCGGGATACTCGTCTTGTCAGAAGCGTTTGTAACTGATTTTTTTATTATTATCCAAAACTCATTCTTGTTACTATTCCTAAGTTCCCTTTTCATTCTCTCTGCTTTCTCCTCTTGAAATTTATACTTCTTCACTTTTAACAGTTTCTTATACTCTTTTCTTCGGCTTTTATACATATTATAAAGATATTCCCTCTCCTCATATGAACATTGTCTCATTAGCTCCAATGTTTGCACCAACTCTGATTTTTTCTCTACGCATTCACCATCAAAAAAACCATTTAACTTCCGTGGTTGTTTCTGAGCTTTAGTAACACCTACTTCATACAAACTATCAATTAATACCTTTAATGACTCTTCTATTTTTCCATCATTTGCCAATATTTCTCCCTTCTCTAGTCCTGCCTGAAATTCATCTCCTAACAGCTTAACCTTAACCTTCTCTTCTTCCTGTGATTCTAGCCTCAATGGATCTCTAACTTCTAATCCTTCTTCTAATACCTTGCTCCTAAAACCCCCCAATGACCTCTTTAATGCCCTCTTTTTTAACACTTTCAAAGACAACCTAATCGGAAGGTGATCAGAACCCAAAACCGGGACCACCCCCAAACAAGCACAATCCGGCCAAAGAGACTTATTTACAACAATATAATCTACTACACTTGGATACTTCCCAAAAAAGCAAGTAAACTCTCCCCGCTCTTTATCCTCCCCGATCCTCCCGTTAACTATAATTAAATTTCCCTTACCACAAATTTCCAAAAGTTTACTTCTCCACCTATTTTTTCGGCGATGGTCCTTACTAGTCCTTGGAGGGATCTCATCCATTTCTTCATCACCCATTCCATCACAACGAGATTCCGAGTGGGCATGGTCTTCAAATTGGCAAGACCATGGCTCTTGCAACTCCCCAGTGTATGCATTGAAATCTCCTAAAAGAATAAAGCCATCGGCAGGAAACTTTGTCAAAAAAATATGCAACTCTTTTTGAAATATCTCCCATGTATCCTCTTCTGAAAAAGAACTACTTTCTGGAGGGATATCCTTACCTTAGACCTTAGATCCACCTGTGCCTCCAAAGGCACCCAGGGCATCAAGAAGGAGCCGCCAATCTTCCCGCCGGTTTGCTGCTGCAAGTATGTCCTCCTACTGAGGTTGGATTGATGTGTGCAGGTTACGGAGATCTGTCTGGTACGTTCTACGCAGGGTGTTTCTGGGTCTGCCCCTGTGGCGTGGACCCGATGGCTGCCAATGGAGCGCTGCATTTGGTAGTCGGAGATTGTCCATACGTAGTACATGGCCAAGGTATCTCCATCGGCGGACTCTTATAATATGTGTCACAAGAGGCTGGCCAGTCTTGTCACGGATGGATTGGTTTGTTATTCTCTGCTGCCAACGGATGTTGAGAATTCTTCTGAGAAATGTGTTTCCGAAAGCTAGTATTCTTAGCTCTTGTTTCTAGTTCAGGTGCCAGGTTTGGGCAGCATAAAACAGCACTGGTATAACATTGCTATTGAAGAGTCGTAGCTTTAGCCCTATAGAGAAGTTTTGGGACAGCCACACTTTCCGTAATCTATTGAAGGCCCCATTAGCTTGACCGATTCTTGCGAGCACTACTTTTGTGGTCGATCCGGTACTTTCTATTATGCTTCCCAAGTATTTGAAATGGACAACTTGCTCTATGTGTTGGTCTCCGAAAGTGATGCTCAGGGGTGAATCTGTGGTAGCCATGCATTTTGTTTTCTCATTATTTATTTTTAGGCCAACATGGCCGCCTCTCTCCCTCACTTTGTCAAGGAGTTCTTGGAGTCTTTGCTTGCATGATTCTAGGACAGCGATGTCGTCAGCGAAGTCTACATCACTGAGGCGTGTTTCTGGATTTAGCTGGATTCCGTCTGTGCTTGTACTTTGCAGTATGTAATCAATGACGATTACAAAAAGTAGCGGTGACAAGACGCAACCTTACTTAACTCCTGACAGAATACGGAACAAATAAGTTTGGCCATCTGGTGTCTACACAGCACTCGCTATCTTCATAAAACGCAACAATCAGTGAAACTATCTTCAGGGATTCCGTAATGCAGTAGGATCTTCCATAGACTTTGGCGGTCTACTGAGTCAAATGCCTTCTCAAAATTGATGAATATCATATAGATTTTGGAGCGCCATTCTCTGCTTTCTTTCGTCAGTAGCCGTAGGGTAAATATCAAGTCTGCACATGAACGGTTTGGTCTGAATCCATGTTGCTCGTCGCGATGGTGTCTGTCTAGCTGCGAGCTGATTCTCTGCAGTAAAATGTGCGTCAGCAATTTGCTAGGTATGGAAAGCATGCAGATTCCTCGCCAGTTGCCTGGGAAGGATGTATCGCCTTTCTTAAAGATCCTCACAAGCGTGCTGCGTTTCCAATCCGAAGGTACATTAGTGGTCGTCCAGATTACTGCGAACAACGCTGTCCAGAACTTGAGGCAGGTCATAACAGTCGCTTTGATCATTTCCGCCGATATCCTGTCTTCGCCAGGCGACTTCCCATTTTTCAGCTTCTTTGCTGCTGCTATAATTTCAGTGGATGACGGCGGATCCGTGCTGATATCTAAGGGAAACAGTGTTGTTGCTGGGATCTCTGGGGGATCCTCTGGTGGAGGTCTATTCAAAAGCTTCTCGAAGTGACTGGCCCAAATTTCGTTTACGTCAGACTGATGTGTTATCAGGATGCCCGCGGTGTCTGTTACTGGTCCATGTTGAATAGAGGATTTCTTTCCAGTAATCTCATTAGTGATTTTATAGACGGTTCTTGAATCACCTCTCTCCGCCGCCTCTTCTGCCTGCGCTGCTTTTCGCTCCAGCAGATTTCTCTGGTCTTTTCTGGCACTCTTCTTTACCTCTTTATCCGCGGCTCTGTATTCATTGCTTCTGAGGATCTGTTGGTCGGGGGTTTGTCTTTGGGTAAGTGATGCTTTTACTTTTTTCCTTTTCTCAATGAGTTCCCATGTTTGGTCAGATTGCCACTGGTCTTTTGGGCTCTTGCAGTACCCAATGGTGGCTTTCGCGGCATTGTGAAAGCACACCTTATGCTTTCCCAGTATTGATTGCTATCAGCATCATCTAGTAAAGACAAGGCTTCAAAACTATTCCGCATCTCTAGTTTAAAAGCTTGGTTGAATTCTTTCAACCTCAGTTTCTCCGAGTCAAAGACTGGGTTTAAGGGAGCCTTATTTACCTTTCTATTTCTTTTCAATTTGAGGCGGATTTTTGCTGCCATCAGATTATGATCTGAGCCAACGTCAACTCATTTATATCCCCTTATATCAAGTAGACTTAATCTCCACTTCCTGCTCCAAAGACAATGGTCAATCTGATTTCGGGTGCGGCCATCGGAAGATATCCAAGAATATGTGTGTACATCCCAATGAGAAAATAGGGTACCTCCGATTACTAGGTCGTTAAGGAGCGCGAAGTCGATAAGTAGTTCTCCGTTTTTGTTTCGCTGGCCCAGGCCATGCTCTCCGAGAACCTCAGGGGAAAACGACCGGTCGTTTCCTACTTTCGCGTTAAAGTCTCCTAGAAAACATCCCATGTCATGCCGTGGTATGTCGTTTGCCCCGGCGTTGAGAGCTCTGTAAAATTAGTCTTTTGCTTCGTCGGTGGTATCATTGGTGGGTGCGTAGCATACTATTACTGACAGTTTCACATGCGCGACGATGAAGCCGGCTTTCAGGATTCTAGGTGACACCGGTGTCCAATGTAGTAGAGCTTGGGAAGTCTGTTTTGTCATCATTAGTGCTACTCCGTATTCACACTTTTGCTGCGATCCACTGTATATAATGGTCACATCTCCATCCAGTTTATTTGATCCAGATCCTAGCCATCAAACTTCTAACAGAGCCAGAAGGTCGAGATGGTAATCTTACAGTGATCTCAGCACTTGTTCAGTATTGGAGTCTTGAGACATTGTGCGGACATTCCAGAAACCAAATTTGAGGTGTTGTTTCGCATTCATAAATCTTGTCCGTGGGCATGCAGAGGTCGTCATCAAAAGGGGGTTCGAAAATCCGAGGCTCAAACTTGATGTTTCGGTTGCAGTTAGGATTTCCCCCGAGGGCAGGCCCTTGAGGTCCCGGGTGTGGGTTGCAAGCCCACAGCCCAACCCTCCCTCTTTATCCTGGCTTGGGACAGGCTGCATACGCAGGCGAGGTTTGCTCGCCTGCGCAAACTTTGCTAGAGGGATATACACAGAACAAAACACATGGCTTCTTTTCCCCCGTGAACTTCTTACCAAAACTAAGTTACAAGACTCACTTTTTAGCCGGATCACATCATTAGACGAAAAAAAAAACATCTGAAACAAACAACGATACACCTCCATAATAACGACCATTTCTCGACATTTTACGATTTGCACTAAAACAACTATAATGCTTAACTATAATAGTTTCTCCAGACCATGTTTCTACAAGAGAAATAACTTGAGGACTACAAGGTTCAACCAGGTCCTTAAACTTATTTTGCGTGAACCCTTATATGTTCCAATGTGACACATTTAATAGAGAATTTTCACCATGGCCCAAATTTCCCTATACCGCCTCATTTCCCATCGTCAGTTCTTGCTGTCTTGGGCGGGAAACTTTTTTTGCTACAATCACTCTCTTAGCGTCATCATCACCTGAGTTTACTCTGACACTATACTCTGCGGGTCTTGGGCGGTTTACCCTCATTGGTTCGTTGTTATCAGGACTAATAATTTCCGCATTCAAGCGTTTTGCGGGATTACGCTGCTTTAGTGCTGGGATAGCTTGCGATCCCCTTGCAGCTGGGGTTTCTGTTAAAGACATCACCAAATTAAGATCTTCGTCCCCCATTCCAGTGGTTGCGGAACTAAAAGATACAACCGTTACTGAAAATTCAGATCTAGTCCTAGCATTAGACGGATATGCCAAGCTACCGTCGTCTTCAGGGGGCATGTTGCTATAGATTTCCCGACCGACCATGCCCGTATCTGGTGGTGGCGCCGAGTGAGAACTATTCAGGGGGGAGGGGGTTCAGCTTGGATTCTACTAGGAGGGTTTACACTGTCATGAGCGGTGTTACGTTTTTGTTCTTCAACAAGGCCGCTTGTGTAATTATACATGAAAACCTGGTTACCGATTAACAACTTAAGTCTTCGTAATTTCACATCAACAAAACCCTCAGTCTTTGCATCTTCTAAAGTCTCTTTCAGTTTTTTTCTGGCAATCAACTCACGTTCCGTGTAATCAGGACTAATTGATAATCCCAACTTCGCAAAAGAAAACCTGATTTTAATACATAGTCCCGCCCTGCAACACTTGCAAATTTGATCACTACAGGACGGACGCTCATTGAACTTTTAAGTCTGAAAGCGTCACGCACATCAAAAAGACGGAGATTTAAATTCGGAATTCCCGCATTCAAAGCACTGACAACATCTTCCAGAAGTGAGCGCCCCCTATGCTGCAGCGAAAAGTTATAAAGCACTACGTTTCCTCGCTTCATGTCAGTTTCTAAATTAAATAAAAAAAAACAAGTTTTTTAAACTGAAAGTAAGGAGCGACATCAAAACATAAAACGAACAGAAATTATTCCTTATATGAAAGGGGCTGTCCCCTCCTCAACGCCTCACTCTTTACGCTAAAGTTTTTTATTGTTTAAAAAAATAAAGTTGTGAGACAGAGTCAAACTTTAGCGTGAAGAGCGAGGCGTTAAGGAAGGGACAGTCCCTTTCATATACGGAATTATTTGTGTGCGGTTTAAGTTTTAATGTCGCTCCTTACTTTCAGTTTAAAAAACTTGTTTTTTTTATTTAATTTCTGATCGTTTTTTAGTTAATGCAGCTTTTATTTGCATAAAAATTTTACTTTTCTTTTGCTAAATGGATGTCTTTACAAATTAACTTACGTAACTAACTTCTATATTCGTATATTTTTCTTCTGGCAAAAAATACAAAGTTGCAGATTTTTGCAGATATGAGCTTGAAACCTATGTAATAGGGTTTTCTGATACGCTGAATTCTGACGGTGTGATTTTCATTAAAATTCTTTCACTTGTAGGGGATGTTTCCCCCCTCTTTAAAAAATCGAGTAAAATTTCTCAGGCCTGTAGCCTTTGATGAGTAATACTAAACTTAATAAAATTTATATATTTAGAATGAGCATTATAAACACATTCTTTTGATACATTTATTGACATCAAAATTCCGTTTTTAAAAGTTTCGATTACTATTGAGCCGTATCGCTTGTTTTTTTATTGTTTTTTTTATTACGTATATGTTATTACGTATACGATAGGGTTCTCCCCTTAGTCAGTACCACACTCATTACCTCAAAAGTTAAAAAAAAATTTGATCCAAAAAACCCAGACTCACAAATATCAGGTAATTATAAAATATATATCTTTTGAAAACACTAAAAAAACTGTAGCCTAAAGAGTAAGGTTTTGACTTGGGGGATAACCCCCTCACATACGTTATAATTTCTGTTCGTTTTAAGTTCTAATATTCCTTCTTACATTTCAGTTGAAAAAACTTGTTTTTTTTATTTAATTTCTGATCGTCTAATGATCGATTTAATTTCTAATCCTTGGAAATCCGGCGCCCCCTTCATAGAAATGTCTCTTACCCCAAAGAAACATCCTCCACGGAAATATTCCCCAGAGTAACCCCCTCCTCTAGCCCCCCCCCCAGAAAAAATCCATATTTAAAATGGTGTTATAATTCCAAATAAACCAAATACTAAATCTTGCAATTCCGGCGCCCCCTTCAAGGCAATTTCCCTTCCCCCATGAAAACTTTCATCATGAACACATCCACCAACAAAACCACCGACCCACCCTTCCCTCCCACTGCCAGAAAAAAAACCTCCTGAAAACTTCTGTATACTTCCCAATAACCAATACTATACGTTAACATTGGGTAAAGTTCATACCTTTTAGCCCTCCCTCTGGGAACTTCGGGAGATTAAGTCACCCTAAAAGACATATTTATCATATTTTCGACCATGCTGAACAAAATGGCTATCTCAAAATTTTGATCGGGTGACTTTGGAAAAAAAATAAGCGTGGGAGGGGGCCTAGTTGCCCTCCATTTTTTTTGGTTACTTAAAAAGGGAACTAGAACTTTCAGTTTCCGTTCGAATGAGCCCTCCCACGATATTCTAGGGCCACTGGGTCGATACGATCACCCCTGGGGAAAAAAAACCAAAAAAAAAAACAAATAAACACGCATCCGTCATCTTTTTTTTGGCAAAAAAGGAAAAATTCCATACTTTTGAAGATGGGAGCTTGAAAACTCTACAGTAGAGTTCACCGATACGCTGAATCTGGTGGTGTGATTTTCATTAAGGTTCTATAGTTTTTAGGGTGTATTTCTCCCTTATTTTGAAAAGCAGCCAAATTTTCTCAGGCACGTAACTTTTGATTGGTAGCACTAAACTTAATGAAAGTTACATATTTGAAATCAGCATTGAAATCTGATTCTTTTGATATATCTATTGGTATCAAAAACCCGTTTTCTAGAGTTTCGGTTACCATTGAGCCGAGTCGCTCCTTACTTACAGTTAGTTACCACGAACTGTTTGATACTGAATTTTTCTCAGTTCTAATCCAACTTCTTCCCGTACATTTGACACATCTCTGCGAACCGACTGCGATTCCCTTTGAATATTCTGGACTAACGACGCAACATTTTCAAATTTATTTCCCAACTCAGCCACATCCGACGTCATTGAATTGACCTGCCTTGACATCGGGTCAATAATATCCAACTTCAAATTAATTGCTTGAATTTGCGTTAATAATGCATTAATATTATCTTCCATTTATAATCAGAAATGAAGATCAAAAATGAAAAAGACTTATCTTTACGTGAGGGCTGTGCCCCATGGGTGCTTCCGTAACCGGCCAAACTTGCAAGACACAACCCAGCCTAAATTTCGCTCGGCTATAAAAAAAGCATTTAACAAACGAATCCTAAAATCGTACTTACACTTTCAGTCCAAAATTCAATTCGAAATTCAATAATCACTTGGGAAAGCTTTTGCAAGCAATACAAGAATTTCACTTTATATGTTATTTGTTCGAACAAAATTTAATCTGATTAGTTAGATGTTGACCCCTTGAAAACTAGTTCAGTACTTCTAGGGCTGATAACTAATATCAGCCCTCAATAACTTAAAGGCTAAAATAGTAACCCCTTTATTTCTCCTGTAAACAAGTGTAGGGATATTTGTATTTGGCTTTTTCCAAATTATATTTGGAAAAAGCATAAAAATATCAAGTAATGCATTAATTTTCTTCCTTGCTAAGTTATTAAAAAAAAAGAAAAATAATGGCCTTCAGGTCAGTTACTACCCAACATTGCCTCTTCACTTTCTTTCATTCCTACTATAAGCAACCTTAGTCTTCTTAACATGCTCTTCCATTGCCTTTACTATGTTCCTTATGACAAAGTTGATTGTACCAGTCATACTGGCTCCTGTTTTAATCACAGAATTTTCATTACCCTAACTACCCTACCCTAACTAAATTAAACACAGCTTGCTTGTTTCTTATCTTAGAAATTTTGTTTTCTTCTAATTCTTTTTTTCTTTTGCATTTAATGGTGCCAATGTCATACATCAAACGTCTTAGGTTTGCCAATGACAAGCTTCTAAAGAGTTTACTACAAAGTCACATTTATTAATACCAGTGATAATATGATAAGATAGGATAAGATAAGATATTTATTTCAAAAGGATCACTATCACAAGCCCACGAAGGGCCAAAATCAGACTTCAGCGTCGAAAATATAAATGGTTGCACTAAAACTGGCAAAAATGAAACAACAACAACGAAATAGAAAAATCATAATGAACAATCATTTAACAGTAAATAATTAAAACTGTAAAAATTAAATTAAAAATTTAAAAATATAAAAACTGGTCAAAATAAACTTACAAAAATACTAAGCGCAAAAATAATTAGAACTTACATAAAAAAAGGAAGGGGGGGGGAATAAGCGAAGATAAACAGAAAAAAAAGAGCAAGACATAAATGAAGATAAATTAAAAGGGACACTAAGAGAGTGTCAATAATCCAACTACAGCAAGTCAATAAAAGAGTTAAAAAATAAAAACTGGTCAAGAAGGGGGGGACAAAAAAAAGAGAGAAAAGAAACTATTTGGACATTTTATTCATTTTTCCTGTAATGAAGGGGACACAAGTTCTTCCGTATCTCGAAGTAACGCAGTGAATGGGGGACAAAAAAGGGATGGGATCAGAAAAAGCTCGAGGGGGCCGTAATCTGGATGGTGAGTGACGTTTGGGGAAAATACTTGCCGTCCGAGGGTTTGTTATGTCATTTTTGCAAAATGGAGGCATTTATTTCTTTGTCTCTCGAGGGCCTCTAGGTTTGAAATATTTAACAAATGCAAATGTGGTATCATGCCCTCTTTAAAAATAATTCCTAGAGCTCTCTTTTGGACATTTTCAATTTTTTGTGTTGCTTCATTAGAGAGGCCAGGGTGCCACACAGGACAAGCGTCCTCTAATATGGGACGCACAAAAGAAATGTATACTTGTAGTAAATGTGATTGGGGGCAACTAAATTTATTTAAAAGTTTAAGGAGGGAAAGTGAGGAGTTTGCTCGTCGTAGGATATTATTTATATGGGCATCCCATTTCAAATTAGAAGAAATTGTAACCCCAAGGAGTTTAAGAGATGTGACAGAGGTTTGAGGAGGAATAGGAGCAAGAAAAAGGGGAGGGGATTTAAGGAAACTTACTGAGACTATTGAAGATTTAGAAGGGGTAACTGTCATGTCAAGGGAAGAGGCCTCACAGGCAATATCTTGGAGTATGCCCATTGGGTTGCTAAACATGTTTTTATGACATATCTCTAAAACTGTCAAGTCATCGACAAATTTCCGTCTATTGTCATATAGGGTTGAAAGGCTGTTAATCATAAGAGAAAAAAGGAGAGGGCCTAGAATAGTCCCCTGAGGAATGCCATTAAATATGGGGAGATGATCTGAGAAACAATTTAGATATTTAACTGCATTGAGATTTATTAGAGAGAAAAGAGGCAACGAGCTTAACAAGGAAAGTTTCAATGTGGAATTCATTTATAAGTTTATCTATGAGTAAATTGTGGTTAATCAAATGAAAAGCTTTTTGAAGATCAATAGAAATTAGATTAAGCCAAGTGTTAGGTTTTTCAAGTAATTTACCCATGGTATCAACAAGATGGATCAGGTAATGAGAGGTTGACGTGGATTTAAGATTAGCAAACTGTCTAAGATCAATGAGGGGGAGGACTTTCATCTTAAGCCAGTCTGCGAGAAAACTTTCATACAATTTTGAAAAAATCGAGGTGAGGGTAATAGGATGAATGCCATCAAAGCCAGGCTTCCCATTTTTCTTTTTGATTGGGGTAATAAAGCCTTGTTTCCAATATTGAGAGAACTGTCCAGATTCGGTAATTTCATTGAACAGGGTGGATAGGGGTTTTGAGAGGTAATCACTGAAAGCTTTAATCAGAGGAACAGGAATATCTAAAGGGCAAATGCTTGATCTTTTTATTTTTTCAATTTTTTTTACAACATCAAGTGGAGAAATATGTGGGAGTGAAAAAGGAACAGGAATATCTGGAAATTCGTAAGATAGTGGTGGGAGACTCTGGACAATAGAAGCCAGAAACTTATTGAGGTTATTAGCTGTGGTCTTTGGAGGTTCATTTATATTAAAATTTAGTTGTTCTTGACTCTTGCCGGTAAGTTTTTTAATTTCAGAGTACCAGTTCTTTGGTTTATCATGGCACAAGTATTTAATTTTATTTTTATATAATTTTCATGAATCTGATAGCAATTTTGAACTAGAAACTAGAATGTTTGATATATCATAGAGGGACCAAGAACTTTTTTTTACATATTAATTAACCTGTTGAAGAAATCACTTTGCACCCTGCTGATCTAGGCCTATGAGGCGGAAGACTTGGTTCAACCTGAGATGGAAGATATGACTGAAGTTGAGTTTGAGATTTCTACCTAGCCTGTTTTTTTTATCTTGCTTAAGCTACTGCATAAAAAAAATGAGAACTCTACACATAAAAACCACATTAGCTAGTCTTGGCCTTTAAGCTTGGGCTAGGCAATTTCATATGGGATACAACTTAAATGAGGATGTTTAGTAAGTTCCTAGCCCAGTGCTTTGTAGGTAAACCCATAGGCCTATAATAAGGTATAGACTAAAGGTCTGTTTTTCTTACCATCCTAAGCTTATTGTGTATACCCTGCTGACCTAGATAGCAACACAATGCCTAGGCTACTAAAGTACACACAATTGTTGCTTTCTTTTTTAATTAATCAAACTTAGCATCATTTATTAGTAAAACTTAAAAAACAAGGAATGAACTGGAATGAGGATTTCTTAAAAAAAAAAAATGGAGTTAAAGAAATAAGGGTGATATAGCATTTAGTATTCAATTTGAAAAGCTATGAAACTTCCCCTATATAGCTACAAAAGTCTTAGGCTTCCTTATTCTAGGCTATAAAGATAGAAGATTTAACTTAAGCTGACTAAATTGCTAGTTTCATTGTGCTTTTGAGCAGAGACTTTGGTTGGCTTTGTCAAGTTGCAAAAATATTGTTTAGGCTTATTTTAATTCCAGTTCTGTTGATGCCCTTGTTTCACATTAAATCATAATTTATTTAAATCCTCTTTACATACATAAACTGCACATAAAGGAGTACAAAAATATAGAAAAATAAAAATAGAAACAAGAAAAAACAAACAACATGTCAGCTACTTAAGCAACACAATTAAGCTAAACAATTAAGTGGAAAGTTGACAATATTTTCTTGACGCTTGTGGGACCCATCCACAAACTGGTCCATTTTTGAGGAAATATTGAAAACGCCATGTCTACTCGAAATGTACTGGTTGCAAGTCCAGAGCAGCAATTACAGAAGAATGGAATTTTTTCTTCCAAAAATGGAAGAAAAAAGATCTAATTTTCTTCCACTCAGATATTGTGAAAAAACTCCATCAAGGGACCAAGAAGAAGATATGTGGTGCAAAAAAGTGTTGTAAAGTCTGCCCAGGTTTTTTTTATGAAACTGGCCTTTAACTTGAGATAGCAGCCTATACAATTTTCTAAGCTTTTTTTTCAATGCAAAGATAACAAGTATTTTACTATTTTTAACATTTGATCCAAATGGGAGACCCAAATAATTCAAAGAGGACAATGCAGAAATAGTTTTTGGACCAACATTAATAGTAAAAGAAGACTGTTGAGACAAACTGTAGATGATAAGCTCAGTTTTAGAAGAGGCAACTTGGAAGTCCAATGCCATTGAGACCAGAGCAAACTGTATGAACTGTATTTTGGAGAACCTGAAGATCATCTGATAAAAGAAGGATATCGTCTGTGTAACAGAGGTGGCTGACATCAATATGGGGCTCAATTAGAAATGGAAGAATATTTTTAGTAACGGTTTTGATGGCATTATTGAAAAGAGCTGGACTAAGCACTGAGCCTTGTTTCACACCTGTCCAAACAGTGGTGGATTTGCTCATCTGACTCTGTAGCTGCACCTGTATGGATGCATTACTACACCAATTCCATAAAAGACAGCTGAGAAAAGGGTTTATTCCACTTCTCAATAGAGGAAAAATAGCATGTGAATGGATAATAGAATCAAACACCTTTGAAATGTCAATTGCACACACATACAGGTTCTTTTTCAGCATCCTAAAGCAGTTTAAAATAGCCAAAAAAGTTGCATATGCATTTTGAACACACAAGCCTTTGCAAAATCCAAACTGGTTGTCTTCATTGTTGCACTTTGTGTTGTACAATTCACAAACCTTTGGGTTTTTGCCCTTGTTTAAGACATTAATTAAAAAAAAAACTTTCCGAAAAATAAGTTTTTCAAAGAAAAGTAAAGGCCATTTTAAACTTAAGCTCAGCAGATATAAATACCTGTTAAAATTCAAACTCAATACAACCAGAAATTACTGTTAAAGAATCAATGAAACCCAAAATGAACAGAAATTAAATAAATAATCATAGGAAAAAACATAACAAGTAATGATATAAATGAATAAATAGATCTTAAAGCAAGTAATGCTTAGATTGAATATGAAAATCAAGCTTAAAACGAAAAAAAATATTTTGCTATTGAAGTATAAATGAAACTCAAAACAAACAGAAATTAAGTAAACAATTTATGCAAACAAACATACAATAGATATTAATGTAAATTAATAAATAAATCTTACACGGAGTGAAAATTCAATTGTAGCTGAAAATTAGACTTGAAACGAATAAAATTCTCTAAAGACCAGAATTTTCATGTTGCCTCCTTCTCTAACAGTAAAAGTCTAAAACCTGCTACGTTATGGTACTATACTGAAAACCAATTTTATTACAAATATTTTTAATAAAAAACCAATTTTATTACAAATATTTTCTTTTTCACTTAATATTGAAAATAAACATTAAAATTATAGTAAATTTTGAACTTATTAGCTTTCAGCAATTAATATAATCATACATCAAATATTAAATTTCATCTATTAGTTCTTCCTAAAGTTTTTCAAGACGAATATAGTTTCACTACAAAAAAGAGTTTGGATACTGCCCCCTTCCTTAACTGTAAATAAAAACCAATAGTCTACTGTGCCATTGGCGCTTCACTGAAAACGAATTATATTACAAGTATCTTCTTTTCCAGTTCTTATGGCATTGAAAATAAAAATAAAATTAGAGTGAAATAAATTCTTGTACTGATGGATCTTTCAACAACTAATTTCATTATATATGAAATATTCAATTTGATGTTGTTTATACTTTTCAAGACTGTTCAAGACGCATATAGTTTTCAGTAAAGCACCAATGACGCAGTAGGTTTTAGACTTTTACAGTGAGAGAAGGAGGTGATACCCAAATTATGCGTTTTGAGTTTGAATTTCAAGTAATATTTTTATCTGCTTAGCTTAAGTTTAAAATGGCCTTTACTTTTCTTTGAAAAACTTATTTTTTGGAAAGTTTTATAATTAATTTTTGTTTGTTTTTGATTGCAAAAAGTTTCACATTATAAAAAATTCCTTATTTAAAAATCAAACTTAAAAAAAAAAAATAATAAAATCTTCATCAAAGTATCAAAACTGGTATCAAAGTAACAATATCAAAGTGAAAAAAGTTTGCCCCCTTTGAAGTTAATACAATGACGCCTTCTATGTAAAGTGCATCTGGAAAAAATTAAATGAAGTGTGGGGGGGGGGACTAGCTACCCTCTGATCACTTTTTACTCTTAAAAAGTGAATTACAACTTTCAATTTCCAGTTAAATGAGCCCTCTCTGAAGTTATTGCGAGTATCCCTTTTGGAAGAACTATACACGCCCCCAGGACAGCACTTACAACTATTACCCTCTGATCCTAGAGGGGTTCTGTTAACAACAAAATCTTTGTTAACTAATTTTTTGACAATTTAAAAAAAACTGGCTATATTAAAATTTGTAGCAGATGGGTTTGTGGAAAAAAGGGAAGGGGGGGGGGGGCTAGTTGCCCTTAAATTTATTGACTCTTAAAAAGTGAACTATGAGTAAAATTTTCAATTTCCAATCAAATGAGATCTCTATGAAGTTTAAACAAGTATCCCTTTCATAAGAACCATACATGCCCTTAGGGCATAATTTAGAATGCCTTCTCCCAGGCCCTGGGGGGTTGTATTGACACTGGAGTTTTCTTATCCAACCTTTGAACTATTCTATTTTTAACAAAATGTCTATCTCAAAATTTTTGTCAGATGGGTTTGGAGAAAGAAGGCATGGGGGGGGGGGGGGGTAGTTGCCCTTGGATCTCTTCTGACTATTAAAAAGTGAACTCAAACTTTCAATTTCCAGTCAAATCAATTCAGCCCTCTCTGAAGTTTATATGAGTATCCCTTTCATAAGAACCATATATGTCCCAGGGCATACCTTACAATGCCCTCCCCCAGGCACTGGGGGGTTGTGTTAACACCTGAGTTTTTCTTATCTGACTTTTGAACAAATTTTAAACTTAATGGCTATCTCAAAATTTTAATCGGATACATTTGGGAATAAATGGGCTTGGGGGGGGGGCTAGTTGCCCTCCAATCTCTTTTGACTCTCAAAAACTGAACTAGAACTTTCAATTTCCAATCAAATTAGCCCTCTCTGAAGTTTTATAAGAACCATATATTCCCCCAGGGCATAACTTACAACACCTACCTTCGGGCCCTGGGGGGCTGTGTCGACCCCGGAGTTTCCCTTATATGGTTTTTGAACTATTAAAAAAAAAATATCTCAAAGTTCTTATCAGATGGGTTTGAGAAAAAAAAAGGGTATTTTGGGGGGAAGGGCTAGGTGCCCTCCAATCTCTTTTGACTCTTAAAAAGTGAACTAGAACTTTCAGTTTCCAATCAAATGAGCCCTCTTTGAAGTTTATATGAGCATCCCTTTTATAAGAACCATATATTCCCCCAGGGCATACCTTACAACGCCTGCCCCTGGGCCCTGGGGGTTTGTGTCGACACCAGAATTTTTGTTATATGATCTTTGAACTATTTTTAACAAAATAGCTATCTCAAAATTTTTATTGGATACATTTGGGAAAAAAGGGTGGTGGGGAGCTGGTTACCCTCCAATATCTTTTGACATTTAAAAAATGAACTAGAACTTTCAATTTCCAATCAAATGAGCCCTCTCTGAAGTTTATGCAAGCATTTCTTCCATAAGAACCATATATGCCCCCAGGGCATAACTTATAACCCTTGCCTTGAAGACCTTGGGAGGGAGTGTCATGCTCAAAGATATAATTTCCCGAGCTTTCAGTTATGTTGAACAAAATGGCTATCTCAAAATTTTGATTGGATGTGTTTGGGGAAATGGTTGGCGTAGAAGGGGTGTTTGTTGCCTTCCAATCACTTTTGACCCTTAAAAAGGACACTAGAACTCTCGATTTTCAATCGAATAAGTCCCCTTTGAAGTTTTTACAATGACCCCTTCCATTTGAAGTGCCTTTTGAAGTTTCTATGATAAAGCTTTCTATAAAAAACCTTATATGCCCCCAGGGCATAACTTACAACGCCTGCCCCCGGGCCCTGGAGGTTTGTGTTGACACCGGAGTTTTTGTTATATTATTTTTGAACTATTTTTAACAAAATAGCTATCTCAAAATTTTTATCGGATACATTTGAGAAAAAAGGAGGTGGGGGGGGGGGCTGGTTACCCTCCAGTATCTTTTTACGTTTAAAAAGTGAACTAGAACTTTCAATTTCCAATCAAATGAGCCCTCTCTGAAGTTTTATACAAGCATTTCTTCCATAAGAACCATATATGCCCCCAGGGCATAACTAATAACCCTTGCCCTGAAGACCATGGGAGGGAGTGTCATGCTCAAAGATATAATTTCCAGAGCTTTCAACTATGAACAAAATGGCTATCTCAAAATTTTGCTTGGATGTGTTTGGGGAAATGGTTGGCATAGAAGGGGTGTTTGTTGCCTTCCAATCACTTTTGACCCCTAAAAAGGACACTGGAACTCTTGATTTTCAATCGAATAAGTCACCTTTGAAGTTTTTACAATGACCCCTTCCATATGAAGTGCCTTTTGAAGTTTCTATGGTAAAGATTTCTATAAAAAAACTTATATGCCCCCAGGGCATAACTTACAACCTATGCCCTGAGGGCTGTGGGGGAGTGTCCTCCTCAAAAACATAATTTCTATCTGAAAATCAACTATGCTGAACAAACTGGCTATCTCAAAATTTTTATTGGATGTGTTTTGGTAACTGGTGCGCGTGGAAGGGGTGTTAGTTGCCTTCCAATCACTTTTGACCCTTTAAAAGGGCACTAGAACCCTTGATTTCCAATCGAATGAGCCCCCTTTGAAGTTTTTCTGACGAACCCTTCCATATGAAGTGCCTCTGGGAAAAATAAACAAAATAAATAATGAAAGCTTTTTTGAGAGTATTAAACAAACTTTAGCGTAAAGAGTAAGGTATTGACTAGGGGGAGAACCCCTCATATACGTAATAAAGTGAACTAGAATTTTCAGTTTCCAATCAAATGAGCCCTCTGAAGTTTATATGAGTATTCCTCATAAGAACCATATATGCCCGCTGGGCATAACTAATAACCCTTGCCCTGAAGACCTTGGAAGGGAGTGTCAAGCTCAAAGATATAAGTTTCAGGGATTTAAATTATGTTGAACAAAATGGCTATCTCAAAATTTTGATTGGATGTGTTTGGGGAAAGGCTGGGCTTGGAAGGGTTGTTAGTTGCCTTCTGATCATTTTCAAACATTAAAAAAGGCACTAGCCATTTAAATTTCCAATCAAATGAGCCCTTTTTGAAGTTTATATGACAATGCTTTCTATAAAAAAACCTTATATGCCCCCAGGGCATAACTTACCCTTTCCCTGAGGGCTTTGGGGGGTGGGTTGTCATCCTCAAAGACCTAATTTCCAGAATTTTCAACCACGTTGATTAAAATGGCTATCTCAAAATTTTGATTGGGTGTGTTTGGGGAAAAGGTGGACGTGAGAGGGGGTTAGTTGCCCTCCAATGACTTGAGTATTAAAAAGGGCACTAGCCCTTTGAATTTCCAATTGAATGTAAAAAAAGTAAATTAGTATTATGGCACTAGATCCTTAAGGTCCAAACCAGCAGTGCTGATCTCTGTTTCATGGCCCTTCAGCCAGGAAGTGCAATGGGGGACAATCGAATGGGCCCTTTTTGAAGTTTTTACAACAAAGCCTTCTATAAAAAGCTTATATGCCCCTAGGGCATAACTTACAACCCTTGCCCTGAGGGCTGTGGGGGAGTCCTCCTCAAAAAAAAATTTCTATCTGGAAATCAAAGACGTAGAACAAAACGGCCACCTCAAAGTTTTGATTGGATATTTTTGGAGAAATGGTAGGCGTAGAAGGGGTGTTCGTTGCCTTCCAATCACTTTTGACCCTTAAAAAGGGCACTAGAACTCTCGATTTCCATTCGAATGAGCCCCCTTTGAAGTTTTTCCAACGTACACTTTCATATGAAGTGTCTTTTTGAAGTTTCTATGACAAAGCTTTCTATAAAAACCTTATATGCCCCCAGGACATAACTTACAACCCTTGCCCTGAGGGCCTTGGGGGAGTGTCCTCCTCAAAAACATAATTTCTATCTGGAAATCAACTATGCTGAACAAAATGGCTATCTCAAAATTTTGATTGGATGTGTTTGGGGAACTGGTGGGCATGGAAGGGGTGTTAGTTGCCTTCCAATCACTATTGACCCTTAAAAATGGTACTAGAACTCTCGATTTCCAATCAAATGAGCTCCCTTTGAAGTTTCTATGACGACGCCTTCCATATGAAATGCCTCTGGGAAAAAATAAATAAATAATAATAAAACATTGGAGCCATATGGCCTTTACCATAGGCAATGCTATAGTGTTGCTTCTGACAGGCAACAAGACCTTCCAAAAGAGCAGCTAAAATATATTGCTGAGAAATAAGAGTGTGAGATAATAGTGACAAATACTGTATAAGAAGTGGGGTAGCATATAGGAGGTGCTCAGTTTGCACCCCATTGTATCCTGGGGCTTTACCAGGTTTCATTAGACGAATTTGGGTCTGGACAGCTGAAGGTGTAATGATGACAAAGTTCCTCTGGTGGTCAAGTTTTGACATATGGTGGAGGAGAGCATTTTTATAGGTAGCTTCAACCGGAGGAGGATCATCAGAGAAAAGCAAAGAAAAATGTGTTTCCCATGAAGCAACATCAATAGGGTTAGATTTCAAGCAGGACTTTAAGTCAGTTTTGAAACTCTCCTCCAAAGTTTCTGGGTATTAGTTTTTTATCTCGTGTTTTGCTGTTTGAATTTGTCGATTTTACCAATGATGGAGAGCTTCTCGGACTCATGTTTGGTTGACTTAAAACTTGAAAAAATAACACCCAAGTGAGGATGATCACTGTTGGCCCAAATCCAAAACCAAAACTTATGACAGTACTTGGTATCTTGCAATTCATCATCTTCTTTCCAACCATGTTTCTGTGTCCCTATTCAGACTTTCGTTGAAGATACAGATACAGAAGAGGTGACCTTCTGCCTGTCTTGGCTTTTTCTACAATTAGCCATATCTTGATGCCTACTGCAAAATACTTGCTTTTAATTCAAAATCAATGGATGCCTCTTCTGGGAGCGTGCGTCAACTCAGCTAGAAAGCAATCAAGATCTAGAGGGTTCCCTTTCAGTAAAGTAGACAGAAGGTGGAAAGGGATTTTAATTTTCATCAGCGAAGAATCAAGCATCTACTGAAAGGATGATATATCTATGTGATCAATGATACTTTTGTAAACCAACAGGGTCTTGTTTTATTTTACAATGGGAACAAGTAAATGTTGAACTGGAGGTGTAGATGGTTGCTGGATAGTATATCATTTGAAGCGATAATACTTGTAGACTGAAGTCTTGGTGATCAGACAAGACAAAATCGAGGTTTGAGGTTGGTCCAGAGTTATGAACATAAGAGAAAGGTTTACATTTTGGTAGGACAGACACGCTAAGCAGAAGTGATGACAGAAATATTTGTGTAAGTGGCAGTGAAGGGTCATTCAGATTTGGGTTGAAATCACCACAGATGACATGCCACCTGTTGATAGCTTGAATTTTATGGAGAGTCTTTGATAGTGATTTACAAGTTGATGCAAATTTCTTATCAGAAGTATGGGTACAGTAATTAGTTGGCATATAAATAAACAAGAATACAAAACATCCTAGCTCAACTAGGATGTACAAATGTCACTGGAATCTAACAAAGAAGTGGCAAACTTTTTATTTATTTCAATAGCTATACCACATGAAGGTCTGCCAGTTGTAATATTTGCTGGCCCAAGAAAAAAAAAACTGAGAATTAAGCAAACACTCTAACAATGACACATTTTTTTCACTTAAAAGGTGCTCAGCTAGACCCACAATATCAAAAGTATTATAAAAATTTTCAATAATTTCTAGTTTTTCATGGGCACCATTTACATTCTGATAAAATACTGACATAAATTTTTAATGCCCTGGGGATGTAGCCTAACATTGTTTCTTTGGCCTTGAGCTTGAAGGTGCTTTTTCATTTCTACACAAATCAAGCTGTTACTTCTGTGGCTTTTTCCACACTTTACACATTTTATGTCTGCTTGGCATGCATGATCCTTATCACTATGATCACCTGGACATCGACTACACTTGTTCAGATTTGAACCCTTCCAAGCAAAATGTCTAAACCCTTGGAAGTGGAGATGCTGCTTGGGTTTTTTGATTGGTCAAATGACACAAAATAAACAATATTCAATCTTCACTCCAAACTTCAATGTATGATCAAGGTCATCATTTGCTTTAAACTTCAGCTGCACAACTCTTGAATTTCTGAAGAGTGTTACAGAAATTACACTTTCAATGAGCACAGAGATTTGAGAAACATCAAAATCAATGTTCATTTTAAAAATACCTGCACACTTGGTTCTTATAATGTTAGCCCGAATTTTCATACTATTAGGTATTGAAGCCACTGCAGAATCTTCATAAACCATGTGGACTACCGGTCTATTTTGGTGACTAACAATGTGTTTCACCTTGTCAGCACAGCTAAGCTTCTTCACAAAATCATGCTGATTTGTAGGGTTTCGCATATTAATATTGTCAGGAATATTTTTAAGTACCACAGGAACAGAGTGGGATTGGCGAGCTGGCTTCAATGGCCAGATAACTAGGCTTGAACTCTGCAAACATGTCTCCTGTTTTTCAACTAAAAAATTAAGTATCTGGACGTATTTGTTGAGGCATGAGGCCACTATTGTAGGGGGATCCGTTGGAGAAGAAGACACATCCAATGGATCAAGTATTGCAAACAACAGCAAATCTACCTTTTCTTTGAGGCCACATAGTGGTTCAAAAATGTCCAACAAAAATGGTGACACTGGATGTGATCCTCTTATCTCAAGTATATCAACCTTTAGTGCAACTTTGCAACACTGCTGCGTTTTCATGCAAAAACAGCCATTTTCACATGATCTATCGAATTTCCTCTATTTTTGGTGCAAGTTTATACATCATAGAAGTTTAATGGTTCTATTGAAATATTTTTACTGAGCCATTGAAAAATGCATCTGTTATTTTGAATTGAAAGCTTTTTGAACCATACCATGCAAATATTTAGCAAACTAATCACTTTTATTCAAATTTGTCCATTAGTATATGACAATGGATATGATGGCTATTCAAAGAAACATTTAATCCTCATGACCTGGGAAGAATTTTCAAGGGAAATGAATATAGAAAATAAGACTTACATATTAATTAGGCACATTTAACTTAGGCTAATACAGAATAGCCTTTTGAATATGTTTATGCTGTTTAAATATTCCAAAATAAATTTTGCACTTCAGTGGCTGCAATAAACAGTTTCTGTGTGAACATTTTTGTAATTTCCCTGCATCTATTTTCTATGTGCTGTTTTGCATTAAGAATCGTATCAGTGTGAACCAAGGGTTAGCCTAGCCTAATGGATCTCCTGTTCTTAGTTTCAATATAATAATATATATCTGCTATTAAGTTTTCTTTATTGGTATGTGTATTTCTAGTTCAGCTCCCTATTAGACCTTTCAACAAACTCTTGGTGTTACTGTTGCTTTGTGGAAGAAGCATAAATATTTTTGAAATTGAGAAATGAAGCACAGTATTCAGGAAATTCACTATGCCCTAAAATTTAATATTGTGTGATATTTCTGAGTTATCCTATACGTTAGGTACCACTCTGCTACAGTTTAAGAAAAACACAATTTCAACAAGGCTATTGTATGTTTTTAATTTGTAAAATTTCAGGTCTGAGAAGGACAGTTGCATAACATATAAGATTAAAAAGAGAACATACCTGAGGTCTGGGAGTCAAAGCGCAGAGAAGACAACCATACACCATGGAATAAACGCTCAGGGGACATCGACTCCTCAGAGGAAAAGGGAAAAAGTAAAATAAAGTCCCAAACAAGTGATATCTTTGTACTGAAGAAGATAGGAAATTCCAGACCTGTTGACAAGTAATGAGGGGATTGAAATCTGACCAAATACTTGGGGTAGGAGGAATGCAGATATTATGTGAAGAACAAAGGCTATATAGCTGAATTAGAAATAAACACAGGAGTTGTTTGAAGAGATTTTGAAAAATTGCCATGAAGCTGATGAAAGACAAAAAAAAGCACAAGAAAGAATGTAAATAGAATATAGATTTAAGAGCGGTTTTGGCGAGGAACAGTTGGTGTGCATAACCAGACATGGGCGCCCATAAGCTGAATTCCAGGGGGGGGCAAACTTCGTCTAATTGCTACTTTTAATGCTATATAATACAAATCTCAGAAAAAAAAATATAAAAATAAGACAGCATCATTCAGCCAGGGGGGGCAAGAGCCCCCCTGCCCCCCATATGGGCGCCCATGTAACCAGACACCATGTTTTTTATGCATGACAGAAAGTGACTGCAGATAAGATGGAGGTTTCTTTTATTAATATGAACCTTGATAGTAGAATTGTTTTGAGAATCAGAAAAATGCTGTCAATTCCAATGCCAATTCCAAAATAATACCAACATACAATTTTCACAATTCAGATTAATTGTGTCATCACTAATTTACACTGATTTGTACTTTAGACTTCCAAAAAACCTAAATTTATTTGAACTAGGAATCAGTTGAAAATAATTTCTTTTTCAAACAGTACTTCTTTTGTTTGGTTTGTACTGTTTTAACAAGAGTTGAACTTTATTCATCTGTGTTGTCATCACTACTAGAATAGGAAAGCACTGGAGATAGCACAAATGGACCAAAGTAAAACATACTATGGTACATGTAAAACAAAAGATAATTATTACCCCGCATCCCTCTCAGCATTAGCACATCAGTGTTGCCAATTTGCGAAATGTTGAAGAAGAGGTTGGGGGGTAAAAATTTCTTTTAATGAAGATACAAAAATGGGGAGTTTGTAAAATCTATGGTGAATACCTTTCCAAATTTTTAAAATGAAGATATAAAAAAGGTATTTTTTAAAACCTGCTGGGCGAGGGGACTTGCCTGTTCCACAGCCCCTCCCTAATTGGCGCTGCTGCAGAACACTCAGTAAACAGGCCTAATCATCTTTGTCATATTTACTTTTGCTCTCCAGGTACTAAAGAATTTATGGGATTTTTTTATAATGGATTTTTTATTTTTTGTCACTTACAGAAATTGTCTCCCCTTGGATTGTACATGTATGTCCTTATATACTAGATGTACATTGAGTAGGTGGTTTTATGAAAGTTCTCATTACTTGTATTTGGGTTTCTTGAGATGATCATTTTCGTTTATAAATGCCATATAAGCAACCAACTAACATTTTTTTTTTTGTGACATGCTAGTTGGTTATCTAATTGGAGCTTATTTGGTTTAGTTGGTAAATGTCAAATCTTATTTTTGGTCAACTTTTTTCTTTTACTTCCTGACGCCTGTGAAAGCAATAGGTAATTGTTGAATTTTTGTTTACTTTTAGGGTCATTATATGTGTAGACAATTGAATCATGGGTGATATTGAGGAAGTTATGCTGCTTGACAATGATGAAAGTAGTGAGGGCCATTCATCATCCTCAGCTGGACCAAGTGGACCTGGTGCTTTGATAGCAGTCAATTTGAAATGTCTGAATAAATTTTGCAAGAAAGTAAGCTCAGATAAACTTTGGCGTGCAACACAGTCAGCTGTGTTGTATTTTCAGAAACACTATTCTGAGGAGAAGATGTATTTCATCTGTGAGACATGTCAAGCCAGTTATGATGAGTACTGTGAGGTAATTTTTGTTATTCCCATTTAGTATTCCCATTGAAGGAGATATATATTTATTTTCCTTTTTCTGAAAACAGTCTGTGATTCTAATTTTATTCTGTGATTCTAATTTCAATCTGATTATATGATTCACTCCCCTAAAATTATATGATTCTAATTTCATTTTAATTTTATAACTGACTCCCTAAAAAAAATACAAAAAAAATCCCTCACAAATTAAGAATGAGAGATTTGATGTCAATAACCAAGACCTCTATTATAATCATAATACATATGCATACAGGGAAGGAGGAGGGATTGGTAAAATTTTTATTCTCAGATCAAAATTTGTTCATTAGGTTAATATGAAAAACATGAAAATTGTGACCTAGAAATCGCTATTTGCTCATTCTGACCCTCCCCCTCCATATGTACACAAAATTACTCTGACCATGAGCCATGGAATTGAGGGCATGGAACGCTTTGGAATAACTATTATTTTTTTCTAATTTTGGAAACCTTCACATTTCGTCTCTTGGACAATATAACTAGGCCAAGACTAGTCTTTAAGTTAAGTCTGTTGGTAATTATTTTCATATAATAAATGACATTTAAGCACTTTCTGTTAACTCCAGGCCAAGAAGGTATTATCATGTCTGTAGATGCATTATAGGGGATTTCACCATACATCTCACTCCTCTGTAATGTATTTGTCCAAAGAGGCCTCTGAAAACACAGTCTAGTATATTGGACAGTTGTTTATTTTGGGTTTTGGTTCAGGGAGGTGGGGATAGCTGAAGATACAAAGATTTCTGGAACTTACCAGTAACTTAGTCTATTGACTTGCATAGTTTCCTCTTTTCTCAGTATTTGCATGTTAATAAGCTTATTTATGTTTAATTTATAAGAGGAAACATCATCTTACGTGCTAAATCTGTGAAGTTTCTTCGAGCTGTACTGGAGGAGTGCCTCAGACTTAAGAATCATGTCCGTCACATTTCTGGAAATATTGCTCGTAGCATCGGAACGATAGGAAAATTAAAGCAAGGTTTCCCGGATAATATCTCACGGACACTGTATTCCCCTCTTGTCTATACACAACTAATATACTGTACTACTGCATAGTCCTCTGCAGCCGTAGTTCACCGTCATCGATTGAGAGTTGTGCAAAATAAAGTGGTTAGAGGGCTGACGGGTGTTGATAAACGTTCTTCAGTGAGGTCCAGGTATGTTGAACTTAAGATATTGCCCATTTTTGGTCTGGTGAAATTATATAATGCACTATTTATTCTTAAGTAAAAAAATAATTTGTCGCCAAAGTGCTTCAAGGTACTTTTTTTTTTTTTTTTTTTTTTTTTACCGCTGCCAATTCTTTGCGGGCATAATGAAACGAGTTCACGTCAGTATAGGAATCCTATAATAGTTACAACACGACCAAAGTTTTGTTTGCGCCATATTTGTCCTTGTGCCTGGAATACTTTGCCAATGTTTCAAGGTTTATGAGAAGGATGGGTGATGAGCTCTGGTTTCTTTATTCATTAAGTTTTGATTTTTTTGGTTTGATGGATTGCTGATGGGAGATACCTAATGGTTTTTTATTTGATTTTTTTGTCGTTTCTTGTTTTGTTTTTGATGTTTAATTTTCGTCACCTTTTATAAGGTAATTTACATACAAGCCTCGTGGGGTGATTATATACAAGCTTTGCTTCATGTTTAATTATGTTTATTGTTAATGCATAAACCCTTTCTTTCTTCAAAAAAAAATTTAACAAAATAGGAAAACTTTAAAACAATTCATGCTAATTCTTGGATTACCATATATGAGCAGACAAAGCTTTCTTTTCTATGATTGTCATCATAGAAAATAACTACAAGAACAAGTTGTTCTTTTGGACTTAAACTACATCTATCCTTTATGTAATTCTTTAATATAATTTTAATGATTGTCTTTTAATATAACCATGATTCTGGAACTATGGACTATAGTTCATTCTTTGCTATCATAGGCAGCGCAATAGCGCTGTCTAAGTAAAGAACGATATTGGCACAATGTTTTTTTTTTTTTTTTTTTTTTTTTTTTTTTTTTTTTTTCTAGACCAGGGCACTTCGTATAGAAGGAGTTGCCGTAGAAGCTTCTAAAAGGAATTATTCAATTGGAAACTGGAGTGGCTAGTGCCCTTTTTAATAGTCGAAAGCGATTGGAAGGCAAATATCACCCCTTCCACGCCTATCATTTTCCCAAACACATCCAATCAAAATTTTGAGATAGCCATTTTGTATAGCGTAGTTAATTTCCAGATAGAAATTATGTTTTTGAGGAGGACACTCCCCTACAGCCCTCAGGGCAAGGGCTATAAGTTATGCCCTGGGGGCATATAGTAAGCGTTGTCATAGAAACTTAAAAAAAGGCTTATTCAATTGGAAATTCAAAGGGCTAGTGCCGTTTTTAATAGTCGAAAGAGATTGGAGGACAGCTATCCCCCCCTCTCACGCCCACCTTTTCCCCAAACACATCCAAAAAAAATTTTGAGATAGCCATTTTGTTCAACGTAGTTGAAAGTTCTGAAAATTAGGTCTTTGAGGGTGAAACCCCCCCCCCCCCCGCACAGCTCTCAGGGCAAGGATTATAAGTTATGCCCTGGGGGCATGTAAGGTGTTCATAGAAAGCGTTGTCATAGAAACTTCAAAAGGGGCTCATTCGATCGGGAATTGAAATGCCTAGTGCCCTTTTTAATAGTCGAAAGTAAAGGCAACTAACATCCCTTCCACGCCCACCATTTATCCAAACACATCCAATCAAAATTTTTAGGTAGCAATTTTGTTCAACGTAGTTGAAAGTTCTGGAAATTGGGTCTTTGAGGATGATATCCCCCTCAGAGCCCTCAAGGCAAGGGTTATAAATTATACCCTAGGGGCATATACGGTTTTATTGAAAGTGTTGTCATAGAAACTAGAAAAAGGGCACATTCAATTGGAAATTCAAAGGGCCAGTGACCTTTTTAATAGTTGAAATTAATTGACGTGCAACTAACCCCCCTCTCATGCCAAACGTCTATACCAGAATATCCAATCAACATTATAGATTGCCATTTTGTTCAAGGCAGATAAAAGTTTTAGAACTTACCTCCTTAAGGATGACAACCCCCCCCTCCACAGCCCTAAGGGCAAGGGTTATAAGTTACGCCCTGGGGGTATATAAGGTTTTTATAGAAAGCGTTGTCGTAGAAACTTCAGAAAGGGCTCATTTCATTGGAAATTGAAGTGGCTAGTTGCCTTTTTAATAGTCAAAAGTAATTGGAGGGCAACTAACCCCCCTCTCACGCCCACCATTTTCCCAAACACATACAAGCAAAATTTTGAGATAGCCATTTTTTTCCAACGTAGTTGAAAGTTCTGGAAATTAGGTCTTTGAGGATGACAACCCCCCAAAGCCCTCGGGGCAAGGGTTGTAAGTTATGCCTTGGGGGCATATGAGGTTTTTTATAGAAAACATTGTCGCAAAACTTCTAAAAGGGCTCATTTGATGTAAAATTAAAAGGGCTAGTGCCCTTTTTAATAGTCGAAAGTACTTAGAGGGCAACTAACCCCCCTCTCACGCCCATCATTTCCTCAAAAACATCCAATCAAAATTTTAAGAATTTCATTTTATTCAATGCAGTTAAAAGTTCTAAAAATTAGGCGTTTTAGGATGATAACCCCCTCAGAGCCCTCAGGACAAGGGTTTTAAGTTATATCCTGGGGGTATATAAGGTTTTTATTAAAAGTGTTGTCGTAGAAACTTGAAAAAGGGCTCATTCGATTGGAAATTCAAAGGGCTAGTGCCCTTTTTAATAGTCGAAAGTGAATTGAAAGCGATTAACCCCCCTCTCACGCCCACCATTTCTCCAAATACGTTCAATTAAAATTTTGAGATAGCCATTGTGTTCAACGTAGTTGAAAGCTCTGAAAATTATTATTTTGAAGATGACAAACTCCCCAAGCCCCACAGGGCAAGGGTTATAAGTTATACCATGGGGGTATATAAGTTTTTTATTGAAAGCTTTGTCGTAGAAACTTGAAAAAGGGCGCTTTCGATTGTAAATTCAAAGGGCTAGTATCCTTTTTAACAGTCGAAAGTGATTGGAGGGCAACTAATCCCCTCTCACGCCTACCTTTTCCCCAAACACATACAATCAAAATTTTAGATAGCTATTTTTTTAAATGTAGATGAAAGTTCGACAAATTACGTCCTTAAGGATGGCACCCTCCCCCCCCCATAGCCCTCAAGGCAAGGGTTGTAAGTTATGCCCTGGGGGCATATAAGGTTTTATAAAAAGTGTTGTCGTAGAAACTTCAAAAAGAGCTTATTTCATTGGAAATTGAAATGGCTAGTGGCCTTTTTATTAGTCAAAAGTAATTGGAGGGCAACTAACCCTCCTCTCACGCCCACCATTCTCCCAAACACATACAATCAAAATTTGGAGATAACCATTTTTTTCCGACGTAGTTGAAAGTTCTTGAAAATATTTCTTTGAGGATGACAACCCTCATCAGCCCATGGGGCAAGGGTTGTAAGTTATGCCCTGGGCGTACATGAGGCTTTTATAGAAAGCATTGTCGTAAAACTTCAAAAAGGGCTAATTCGATTGGAAATTGAAAGGACTAGTGCCTTTTTTAATAGTCGAAAGTGAATTGAAAGCAACTAACCCCCCTCTCACGCCCACCATTTCTCCAAATACGTTCAATTAAAATTTTGAGATAGCCATTGTGTTCAACGTAGTTGAAAGTTCTGGAAATTATGATTGTGAAAATGACAAAGTCCCCAAACCCCTCAGAGCAAGGGTTATAAGTTATACCCTGGGGGTATATAAGTTTTTTATTGAAAGCTTTGTCGTAGAAACTTGAAAACGGGCGCATTCGATTGTAAATTCAA
Source organism: Artemia sp. Qi Xiang Cuo (assembly GCF_049724085.1). NCBI lineage: Eukaryota > Metazoa > Arthropoda > Branchiopoda > Anostraca > Artemiidae > Artemia > Artemia sp. Qi Xiang Cuo. The sequence goes on along the minus strand of NC_142804.1, from coordinate 43,827,015 downwards.
AGGGCTAGTATCCTTTTTAACAGTCGAAAGTGATTGGAGGGCAACTAATCCCCTCTCACGCCTACCTTTTCCCCAAACACATACAATCAAAATTTTAGATAGCCATTTTGTTCAATGTAGTTGAAGGTTTTGGAAATTTGGTCTTCAAGGATGACAACCTCCCCCCCCCACAGCCCTCAAGGCAGGGGTTGTAAGTTATGTCCTGGGGGCATATAGGGTTTTATAAAAAGTGTTATCGTAGAAACTTCAAAAAGGGCTCATTTAATTGGAAATTGAAATGGCTAGTGCCCTTTTTAACAGTCGAAAGTATTTGGAGTGCAACTAACCCTCCTCTCACGCCCACCTTTTTCCCAAATACGTCCAACAAAAATTTGGAGATAGCCATTTTATTCAACGTAGTTGAAAGTTTTTGAAAATATTTCTTTGAGGATGACACCCCTCATCAGCCCTCAGTGCACGAGTTGTACCTTAAGGGCCTGGCGTATATGAGGTTTTTATAGAAAGGATGGTCGTAAAATGTCTAAAAAGATTAATTCGATTGAAAATTGAAAGAACATGTACCTATTTGATTATTTGACAGCACTATGAGCACAACTAACCCCCCTCTCACGCCCACCATTTCCCCTAACACATCCAATCAAAATTTTAAGAATTTCATTTCATTCAACGTAGTTAATAGTTCTGGAAATTGGGTCTCTTAGGATGAAAACCTCCTCAGAGCCCTCAGGGCAAGGGTTTTAATAAGGTTTTTTTTGAAAGCGTTGTCGTAGAAACTGCAAAAAGGGCTCATTTAATTGGAAATTGAAAGGGCTAGTGCCCTTTTTAATTGTCGAAAGGGAATTGAGAGCAACTAACCCCCCTGTCACGCCCACCCTTTCCCTAAACATATTCAATTAAAATTTTGAGATAGCCATTTTGTTCAACGTGGTTGAAAGTTCTGGAAATTATGATTTTGAGGATGACAAACTCCCCAAACCCCTCAGGGCAAGGGTTGTAAGTTATGCCCTGGGGGCATAAAAGGTTTCTTATAGAAAGCGTTTTCTTAGATACTTCAAAAAGGGCTCATTCGATTTGAAGTTGAAAGGGGTAGTGCCCTTTTTAATAGTCGAAAGTGATTTGAGGGCAACTAACCCTCCTCTCACGCCCACCATTTCCCCAAGCACATCCAATCAAAATTTTGAGATTTCTATTTTGTTCAACGTAGTTGAAAATTCTGGAAATTATGTCTTTGAGGATGATACCCCCCCCCCCCCACACACACACACACGGCCCTCAGGGTAAGGGTTGTAAGTTATATCCTGGTAAGTTATAAGGTATTTATAGAAAGAGTTTCAGGAACTTCAAAAAGTTCATTCGATTCGAAATTGAAAGGGCTAGTGCCGTTTTTAATAGTCGAAAGTGATTGGAGGGCAACTGACCTCCCACTCATGACCACCATTTTCCCAAACACATCCAATAAAAACTTGGAGATAACTATTTTGTTCAATGTTCTTTAACGTTTTAGAAACTATGTCGATGGGGATTATAAACCCCCCACACTCCTCAGGGCAAGAGTTGTAAGCTATGCCATTGGGGCATATAAGGTTTTTATAGATAGCATTGTCGTAGAAACTTCAAAAAGAGCTCACTCAATTGGAAATTTAAAGGGCTAGTGCCTTTTTTAATAGTCAAAAGTAATCAGAGGGATAATCCCCACACCCAACGTCCATCATTTCCCCAAACATTTCCAATCAGCACTTTTATATGGCCATTTCGTTCAACGTAGTTGAAAGGTCTGGAACTTATGTCTTTGAGGATGACAACCCTCCCCCATAGCCCTCAGGACGAGGGGCGTAAGTTATGCCCTTGGGGTACATAAGGCTTTTATAAAAAAGCTTTATCGTAGAAGCTTCAAAAAGGGCTCATTCGATTGGAAATTTGGAAATGGAGAGGACTAGTGCCTTTTTTATTAGTCGAAAGTGATTAGAGGGCAAATGTCTCCTTCCACGCCTATCATTTCCCCAAAAACACTTACAATAAAAATTTTGATATAACCATTTTGTTAAGCCTATCAGAAAGGTCTAGAAATTATGTCTTTGAGGATAAAAAAAATCCCCTGATCCCCCAGGGCAAGGGTTATAAGTTGTGCCCTGGGGACATATAGGGTTTTTATAGAAAGTTTGGTCATATAAACTTCAAAGGGGGCTCATTGAATGGGTAATCAGATGCTCTTGTGCTCTTGTTAAGAGTCAAAGTGATCAGAGAACAGCTACCCTCTCACCCCTACACACACGTCATATTGCCCCGAAATGTGTCTAATAGAAATTCTGAGATAGCCATTCTATTCACAATAGTCGAAATATCATATAACTAGGCTTTTGGGATTGAAACAAACCCCAGAGATTAGGGGCAAGGGCTGTAAGTTATGCCCAGGGGGTATTAAAGGTTCTTATGGAAGGGATGGTTGTTTAACTTCAGAAGAGGCTCTGTCTTTCTCCCTGAAAAAGAATATGTTAATATAAAACGAACAGAAATTAATAAAAAAAACTTTTTGCACAAAATATTTTTTTTCAGAAAAAAGTAAAGAACTCCATTAAACCAAAAATGGACAAAAATAGAATCAAATAATCTACCAAGCATACAACTACCATAAATCACTATCAATAAATAAATGAAACCCAAAACAAACAGAAATTAAAATAAGTCAAACTCAAAACGAGCAGAAATTAATCTGAGTAGGGTTTTAAACCCTATGCTTTCTAAAAGCCAGAATATAATTTGTACTTTTCTGAAATAAAGTTCTTTTAAATGTTTTCACTTATAACTTTAAGAAAACAAAAATTAATTAAGATTTTAAGGAATAAATATCAGCATATGTATATTAAACTGACAACGCACATTTCGTTTAGTAAATTCTTTTAAATTTTTTTCAGTAAAGTACAAACTATATTCTGGCTTTTAGAAAGTATAGGGTTTAGAACCCTACTCAGACTAATTTCTGCTCGTTTTGAATTTGACTTATTGTAATTTCTGCTTGTTTTGGGTTTTATTTATTTATTGATACTGATTTGAGGTAGTTGCATGCTTGGTAGATTATTTGATTCTATTTTCGTTCATTTTTGGTTTAATGGAGTTTTTTACTTTTTTTGAAAAACTTATTTTGTGCAAGAAGTTTTTTTGATTAATAATAAGGACAAGACGATTCTAATAGTATACTTTGTGTTTCGATCTGACTATATTTTTATGAGTTGGGCCACTGTATTCCTTAGTATGGGACTTGTCGTCTCTTACTAGGCTGCTAGCTACTGCAGCAACCCAGATTTAAGTTCTCAGGCCTCAGGGATAAGTTCTATCAAATATGTAATATCGCCTTTTGTTAGAATGCTTTGGCATGTGAACGTTTTATGGTGTAATTGTTAGCATTTAGAACTTCGAAATTTGCGATCTGAGTTCAAATCCCAGTGGAACCTTTTTATTACTTGTAGTTTACTTACACTACCATGTAGGTTTTTGCACTAATTATGTCTTTTCAAAATTGAATTAATGACTATGGGCTAGAGTTGGTTCTTTGTTATAAAGATTACAAAAGGTTTTTAAATAAATCAATTTCCTTTCAAATGAGCCATTAAACAGCTCTCTATTATGTTTTAGTGCCGTGATATCTGTGGAGAAAAAAAAAGATGCCGTGTATGCAGAATTCATAGTTCAAGCAAATTTTCTTGTTTTTCAAGCCAATAGATTTTACTCGTTATTCAAGCCGAGGGACGGTAAGTTTCCTATATAGGGGTAACAAACAATTGAAAATCATCCTGTGATTCTGTGTTTTCAAAGTTCGACATCAATCATAAACGACTGAAAACTCCTTTATTTTCAAAAAATAATTTGAGAAGATCAAAATTTTCATGAAGACCATGCAGGGCTAGTTCATGAGAACCATACAATAGGATCGCCTGAGCAATCAGTTTCAACATATCTTGGCCCTAAATCCTTTCCTCTTGATCTTACAAATTCAGTTTTTGGTCAGTTGAAATGCCATTTCCTTCTTACATTTTGATGAAAATGTATATTTTTGTATTGCATTAATATAAATATTGTCTTTTGCCATGATATTTTGAAATCAGCACGAACACCTTTAAAGCCACTATGGCTTCAGAACTAAGCACCAAAGCGATTGATGCTAATCTTTCCTTGTCCCAGACTTGCTGAATCGGATACCCTATTTATGAAATGTTCTCTCTTGAAAGTTTGATGAACAACCATGGATATTTTTTTACCATGTACTTTGAAAACAACAACGTTTAGTGCTTTTCTGGTTTCCATTGCCTACTCGAGAAGCTGTCCATTGTCTACTCAACTGTTGAGCATCAGAATCTGGTCAAATGTTTAAATAATTTCAGGTCAAGTTCAAGTATGGTGATTGTGAATGTTAGGAATGAGGATGACTACTGAATGTTGGTATGTTTGAAAAAGGGGTTACTTGCGATTCAGTTGAAAAGTTCCTCTAATATATTTATCATTTACGTCAGAAAGTTATTCTGACAAATGTGGTTTGCCAAATTGAAGATTTAAAGATTTTTTAGGCGTTAAATCAAATGAAACACATTTCAGTCCTGTGACCAGTATGTCTCATGTGGCTCTCTTAATCAAAACTAATGTCCAATGAGCCTGTATTTTTCTGGCATTCCTCAAGAGTTTGAGAGAGAGAGAGTTACAGTACATATTCCTGGTCAAAATGTGCAACACTTATAAGTTGTTTTTCTTAATAACTTCTGAGGCATTGGAGAAAGGTGATAAATATAAAATCTATGGCTACACTATCTTACAATAATTGAGAGTTAAATAATGTACGTGTTCTAGTTGGATGACAGTTTTACCCACCAAGGGGCATTAAGGGCCTTTAAACCCACATAAAAGACCAAAATTGACAAAAAAACAAAAAGAAATATCCTGGAAGCCAATTTAGTCAGCTCCGTGCTGAAATATTCATTTACGCTCTAACCATTGATGCATTACACTTACACAAAGGGTCAATGTTCTCACACTGTTTGGGGCATGGTTTGTCTTTTCTTACATCAAAGCATTTTTGATGATCCATATATTTATTGTTCATAACTATTTGTAAAACTAAATTAGTATTACTCACTTGCATACTTTATTATTAGAAAAACGAAATAAAGTTCTGTAGAACCCTGCACATAATTAAGCTCATAAAACAGGTAGGTAAGAACGTGTCGATGGGTATGCGTCCCACCAGATAAGTGACATATCATAAGCTAAGCTGTAGTATATCTCTATCCATTTTTCGCAGTCTTTGTTTTCTGAGTTAACCGGTTAGGCAACTTGAAAGCTTATTCTTTTTTTTTAATTTATATTGCTTTGTTTTTTAGAAACTTGTGGCCCTTGTGGAAGAAGGAAAATCTCTGTTCGAGCACAAATTAGAGAAACCTGCGGATGTGATCGACATAGACAGCGTAGAATTCGTCTCCCTGGATGAAAATGTGGACCTAGTAGAAGTTAATGACTTGCCAAAATATGAAACTTTCAGAATGGAAGAAGACTTAGATCCTAAAAAAGTCATTGAAGAATTTCTTGAAGGATATAATGTAGAATCTTTGACGAATCCTGGTTTGGAAAGTCTCGGGCAAGAGGTGAAGGAATGGAAAGGTACGTGGGTGGTCAAGCAAGTGAATATTGCATAGTTTATCCAGTTGTTTTTTGCACAATTAATGCTCTTTGCGAAATTGTATAATTGCAGTAAACTTTAACATATTACTGTAAACTTTGAACAACGGTCTCTGTAGATCTTAACTCTCAGGTTGAGAAAGATGAAGTTTTCGTGCTTGGTAGGGGGGTTGCTCATACTGATAATAAACATAAATGTTCTGACAGCCCAATGTGTGTGGATTTATGGTGCCAGATTTCTGGTTTTCTGCAATAGAGGATTTTGATAATCAGTATTTCTAGTGTGACTCTTTTGATTGCTGAAATCCATTAATCCACTAGGGCATGAAACATACAGGTCCCAAACAAGGGTACCGGCAGAAGTTTTTCTGGGGGGGGGGGGGCAAACGCCAAAATAACAGTGGTGGTTGGGTGACAGTTTAGCTGGTTTAGGGCACCAAACTACGACTTTACTCCCAAGAGGACGAATTTGCGATGAATTTAAAATTCTGAGAAGTTAATGGATTTAAAAGTATCAATAACTATATTTTAGGCGTAACACCATAGAAGTAACGCCAAACGGTGGTAGTACTGGATTCAACCAAGAAGATTCGCTTTATTTGTAATGAAATTAGGCTACGTTTGGTGATTTGTAATTTCGTATCAGCTATAATGAAGGGACGTGAGTCATTGTTTAGGTGGGGATAGGGTAAATTCCTATAAAAGTTACATTTTAATAGAAAAACTGTTTACTCTTCCTGAGGTTTCAGATAAATATTGAAAGAGGAAGGGGGAGTAGTAATTAACTAAAATGTTTCTCTATACAGCTAAAATGTTACATTCCCATATTTAAAAGCACATAGGTGGAAAAGGCAAGGCAGGCCATCATCAGCCCCACCAGGAAACTTATTTGGGGTGGCAAATACTGCTAGGAACTTAGTTTTCAGCAATTTCAAATGGTAATATTTTTCTTTTTCTATTTATATGAAGTACTTCAATGTTTTAAACGAATATATTTAATGTATTTATCAATAAGAAGATCTTATTGCAGAAGTTGTGATGGCTTCAGTTATGTAGAAGATACAAAGTCTCACAGAATTTCCATCCATTCAAACAATACTACTTCTTTTCAGCCAACTGAAATCCTTTTGTAGTAACATTAACAAGGGCTTTACGCAAAAATTACTGTTCATCACAAATTTTTTTTAAGCATTTCTCAATTTTATCTGAAGTTTGAGTTGCATATTCGAATGTAGAACGGCGAAAATCAACGTAAAAGAATGGATTTGCATATTTGAACAGTAATTGCACAAGGATTTAAGGGACCGGTACCTCAAATTATGTCTTGGTTGGAATAGGCTTGGAACCTATTTGAACAGAATATTCTTTGTATGAAGGGGGCTGTCTGCTTCTTAGCTCCCTACTCTTTACAGTGAAGTTTTTTTTTCAAACTTCAGAAAATATGCAATTGGAAAAAAAAAATTTAAAGCACTAAAAAACTTTTGTTTGATGAACAAAGTGTTGAGAAGGGGGCAGTCCCCCTTATATACAGTTTAATTTATATTTATTTTAAGTTTTAAACTTGCTCCTTGTTTAAATTAAAAACCCTTTTCTATTTATTTGATTGTATTTCATGGAACTGTAAAGTTTTATGAATACAATACTTTTGGTAGCGCAGAAAAAACTATCAATATTTCAATGATCTCTATTTGGATTTTGATGGATGATCAAACTTTTCTTGGTAAAGAACTGTAAGTAAGGAGCGACCTGGCTCAATAGCACAGTATATAAATATTAGACAGTATGATCGTCCCCTGTCTCACCCATTATAAAAACCTGGACCGAGGTGCGAGTGCTCTGGGGAACGTAAAAACATAAGCGACATTAGATCTTTTAACGGGTAGACAAGTCAGATTTCTCTTGAACGCGAAACTTGGCTTCAACGTTGGAACCCTAAATTTTAAAGAAACTAATTTTAAATTAATTTATTCCAATACATATATGAAAATCGGTAATTAGTAGTGCAATGTTGTTATTAGATGTTTTTAGGAATTAAAAGTAGGTTTCAAAGGCATTTTGAGAAAGTTTCTGCCAAAATACGTGTTCCAGGGTAATTGGACCGCTGATGGCAGATCAAATGAGAGGAGCTGTTTGTACGCGCTAATGAAAGAGAATATGGGAGGAGCTGTTTGTTCGCACCGAGAATGACGAGCCAGAAATCATCTGCGGTGAACTTACTGCTAATTATCTTTATACAGTGCTCAATAGTAACAGAAACTCTAAAAAACGGAATTTTGATACCAATAGGTATATCAAAAGAATTGGCTTATTATGCTGATTCCAAATATATAAGTTTCATTTTGTTTAGTCTTACCGATCAAAAGCTACGAACCTGAAAAAATGTGTTTGATTTTCGAAAAAAGGGGGAAAGACCCCCCATAAGTCATAGAATTTTAATGAAAAACACATCATCAGATTCAGCGCATCAAAGAACCCTACTGTAGAGGCTTCAAGCTCATATCTGCAAAAATGTGGAATTTTCTAATTTTTGCCAGAAGAAAGACCACGGATGCGTGTTTATTTATTTTTGTTGTTTTTCTTTCGCCAGGGGTGATCGTATCGACCCAGTGGGCCTAGGATGTCGGGAGATGGTTCATTCTAGTTCTAGTGCTCTTTTTAAGTGACCGAAAAAATTGGAGGGCAACTAGGCCCCCTACCACGCCACTTTTTCCCAAAATCGTCCGATCAAAATTTTGAGATAGCTTTTTTTGTTCAGCATAGTTGAAAGGCCCAATAACCATGGTTTTGGACATAAAATGACCCCCTAAGGCCCTTGGGGAAAGTTTTTAAGTTATAAAATTTACCCATTCTTTTATTTTTTATTGGGAAGTATGCGTATATTTTTCGGGTAGGAGGGGAGGACGAATTTTCTCTTGGGAGTATTTTCCATGGAGAGTGAAGTTTCCAGGGTTGGAACTTTTCGGGGAAAATTTTACACTGGTGAATTTGCCAGAATGCCTATACGAAATTTCCTTATATGTCTTGCTTTCCCTTTACCGATTCAATTTCATGCTTGGAGTAATCGTCCGGGGTAGATTTTCGCCAGAATTGAATTGTTCAGAGGATATTTCTATGGAGAGGGTGATTTTTCCGTGGAGGTAGAGCCAGTTATCCTGGTGTTATTTAAAAAGCGATCAGAAATTAAACAAAAAAACGATTTTTTTTTTCAACTGAAAGTAAGGAGCAACATTAAAACTTGAAACGAACATGAATTATTACGTATATGACGGGGTTGCCCCTTCTTCAACACATTAGTATTTACTCTACAGTTTAAATTTTGTCCTAATTATTTAAAAACGACTAGTGAAACACAAGGGTCGTTTAAATAGAACAATAAGTATGTCAATTAAAGAAAACGTATATAAAAAAGTAAGTAATTACAAAATATACACAAAACAATAGCCTACCTACAAAAACTGAGTTAACTCCCAGCCTTCAGTTCTGTTGGGCAATGCCGAAGCGTTGGACGGATATTTTTCAACAGTATCGGCAGTTTTGAACTTGGTTATCAAACACGAAAATATTTAATGCCTTTATACTCAGTGTCTATAAAAGGTAACGCATTATCAAGGTAGTTTGTTTAAAGTAAAATATTAAAACTAAGATTAAGAAAATGAGATAAAAATTTGTAAGTCAATATTTTAATTTAATTTTGAATTCCAAAAACCAATATATTTGACACCTTTACACTTCATAACTGTAAAAAATTAAATCTTTTTCAAAGTGACAACTAGATCACTCCTGAAAAAATGATAATAAAGCACAAAAAACGTGTCCGTTCAGTGGGAAAATACAGAAATTTCCAGCATTCCGTTCAGGGGCAACATTTCTGATTATAGTGGCTTCATATATCAGCTCATGGGTACTCTTGCAATGCAGGCAAAAGTTGACGGCGTATTTTTAACGAAATTGTCCCTTATGAAGTTGTTTTCCTTGTGTTTTCTATAATTATATGAACTTTCTTGTGCACTAACAACTGCACTAATTAATAAAACAAATACATAATTAGGATCACCATAAAAAGCTGATTCTTTGATTGAATTATCAATAGTTGGGCGTTTGTACTTTCGTCATTGACAATGATCATTATTTTCTTTACATTCATTACTATGAAGAATTTAAATTTTTTGTTGCTCCAACCAAATTATATAGAAAAAATGTTTCTGGAAAACCCGAAAGGGGTCACTTAGTTACAAATTAGAACTTTTATTTTTTTTATTAATGGTCAAAATCTATTGGGAGGTAGCCAATAATGGGGCAACGCGCATTTTTTCATGTTTTTTCCCTATTCTGCTCTCTTTCCTTTGGTTTCCTTATAATTACTTTATAGTCCCAAATTTCCAGGGGGGCATCCCCCCCTGCCGGCACCCATGGTTCCAAATGACTGTTTTTTAGAATATTTGAATAGGTTTTAATACCATTAGGCTAAAAAATGTTACTGCATAAATAATTTGACAATAAAATATACGTGACTATCAGCAAAAATACTGAATGTTCACTATTTTATAAGCAACAAAAAGTTTTGCCTATATGTGTAACCAAGAATACTTATTATTTTCAGTTTGATATTAAGTATATAATTTTCATGTGAAAGAGATAGATTAGTTGTTAAACCCATGTAATTATAATAGCCATATTCTGTCAATGGTCAAGTACTTTATAAATAAGTCGGGAACTGCTATATTTTTAGCTGATTTATGCTATGACCAAAACTTAGGTTTTCCTAATGTGTAAATTGAACCACTACTGCAATTTCTAATAAGTCTTTTCAGCATTAAGCCTCCTAAGGTCAACTCAGCTATGCACGCTCCTCCTCCCTCCCAGTATTTTTAAATCCTCTGTCTTCACACCCTCCCAAGAAGCTTTAATTTTCCTCAAATCCTTTCTCCCGACCCCCTCCCATCTTATTCGTGGATGGTCTGGTTTTTGTTTGGCCTTAGATGGCCGGCCGGAAAGGAGGAACTTTGACAATCTGTCATTCTTCATCCGTAGAACGTGTTCATTTTCAGATTAATATCCATATGCTGATATTTATTCCTTTAAATCTTAGTTAATTTTTGTTTTCTTTAAGTTATAAAAGTGAAAACATTTAAAAGAATTTTTTCCAGTAAAGTACAAATTATATTCTGGCTTTTAGAAAGCATAGGGTTTAAAACCCTACTCAGATTAACTTCTGCTCCTTTTGAGTTTGACTTTTTTAATTTCTGTTTGTTCTGGATTTCATTTATTTATTGATACTGATTTGTGGTAGTTGTATGCTTGGTAGATTGTTTGATTCTATTTTTGTTCATTTTTGGTTTAATCGAGTTCTTTACTTTTTTTTAAAACCTTATTTTATAGGTTTTAGAAAAACCTAGGCGGGTGTGCCTTGTTTGCTTCTTTTTGAATTCTTGATCAGCATGCCTAAGACTCTAGGCAGGCATGCCTTTCCAAAAACTAACCTGACAATTATGTGTCCAATAAGAGAGTCATGCATACTCCTGCCATTTACCCGTGCCCCAGCCAGTTAAACATTTGCCTCTCAATTACTTGGACTATCTTTCTTGACTTTTCTCTGTCCTACAGTTACCCAGCGTCTTGATGCAACCTAACAACCTATTGTAAAATACTTGATAACTTCAGTTCAAATTCAACCCGCCTTATTAAAAAGTTTTTTTGATTAATTTCTGTTCGTTTTATATTGACCTAGTCTTTTTCAGGGAGAAAGACTGAGCCTCTTCTGAAGTTAAACAACCATCCCTTCCAGAAAGACCTTTAATACCCCCTGGGCCTAATTTACAACCCTTGCCCCTAATCTCTGGGGTTTGTTTCAACCCCGAAAGCCTTGTTATATTATATTTAGACTATTTCGAATAGAATGGCTATCTCAAAATTTCTATTAGACGCATTTCGGGACAATACGACGGGTGTGTAGGGGTGAAATGGTAGCTGCCCTCTGATTACTTTGACTCTTAAAAAGAGCACTAGAGCGTCTGATTACCAATCCAATGAACCCCCTTTGAGGGGGCTCATTGGATTCAATTTTATATGATCATTGGATCAAGTTTATATGACCACACTTTCTATAAAAAATTCTATATGTCCCCAGGGCACAACTTACAACCCTTGCCCTGAGGGCTGGGAGGATTTGTTATCCTCAAAGACATAATTTCCAGACCTTTCTGATAGGCTTAACAAAATGGCTATATCAAAATTTTGATTGGAAGTTTTTGGGGAAATAGTGGCGTGGAGGGAGACATTTGCCCTCTGATGACTTTTGACTAATAAAAGGCACTAGTCCTCTCAATTTCCAATCGGATGAGTCCTTTTTGAAGCTTCTACGACAAAACTTTCTATAAAAACGTTATATGCCCCAAGGGCATATCTTACGACCCGGGTCCTGAGGGCTATGGGGGGAGGGTTGTCATCCTCAAAGACATAATTTCCAGACCTTTCAACTACGTTGAAAAAAATGGCCATATCAAACTGTTGGAAATGTTTGGGGATATGATGGGCGTGGGGGGATTCTTCCTCCGAATACTTTCGACGATTAAAAAGTGCAATAGCCCTTTCAATTCCCAATCGAATGATCCCTTTTTGAAGTTTTTACCGCAACGCTTTCTATATGACAAAATATGCCCTCAGGGCATAACTTACGAACTTAACTCAGAGGGCTGTGGGGGGTTGTCATAAACAAAAGCATAATTTCCAAGTCCTTCATGGACGTTAGGCGAAATGATTCTATCGTCCTATTGATTGTAAGTGTCTGAGGAAATCATGGGTTTAAGGGGGAGGGGCATTCGCCCTCTGTTCACTTTTGACTATCAATAAGGGCACTAGCCCTCTCAATTCCGAGTTAAATGAGTCCTTTTTGAAGTTTCTGCGACAACGCTGGAAGACCTAATTTCCAGAACCTTCAACTACGTTGAAGAAAATGTCTATCTCAAAATTTTGATTGGATGTATTTGGGGAAATGGTAGGCGTCAGAGGGGCGTTAGTTGCCTTCCAATCACTTTCGACTATTAAATAGGGCACTAGCGCTTTCTTTGTCCGATCGAATGAGCTCTTTTTGAAGTTTCTACAACAACGCTTTCTATAAAACCTTATATGCCCCCAGGGAATAACTTACAACCCTTGCGCTGAGGGCTGTGGGGGGAGTGTCATCCTTTAAGACATAAGTTCTGGACTTTTCAACTACATTGAACAAAATGGTTATCTCAAAATTTTTATTGGATGTTTTTGGGGAAATGGTGGGCGTGGGAGGGGTAGTAGTTTTCCTCCAATCACTTTTGACTATTAAAATGGACTCTAGCCCTTAGAAGTTTCTATTGCAACGTTCTATAAAAACCTTATATGCCCCAGGGCCTAACTTACAACCCTTGCTCTCAGGGGTGTTGTCCGGGGGGGGGGTGGTTGATCATCCTCAAATCCATAATATCCAGAACTTTCAACTACGTTGAAGAAAAATGGCTATCTCAAAATTTTGATTGGAGGAGTTTGGAGAAATTCTGGGCGTGAGTGGGAGGTTAGTTGCCGTCCAATCAGTTTCGACTAGCCTATTGAAAAGGACACAAGCCCTTTCAACTTCCAATTGAATGAACCTTTTTTGAAGTTTTAACGACAACATTTTCTATAAAAAAAACCTTATATGCCCCCAGGGACTAAATTACAGCCTTACCCCTGAGGGCTCTGGGAGGAGTGTCATCATCAAAGACCTATTTTCCAGAACTTTCATCTACGTTGAGCAAAATGGCTATCATAAAATTTTGATTGGATGTGTTTTGCGAAATTGTGAGCTTCAGAGGGGGGCTAGTTGCCCCGAATCACTTTTGACTATTAAAAAGGGCAATAACCCTTTCAATTTCCAATCGAATGAGCCCCTTTTGAAGTCTCTACGAAAACGCTTTCTATAAAGCTCATATGCCCACAGGGCATAACTTACAACCCTGAGCCCTGAGGGATTTTGGGAGCTTGTCATCCTCAAAATCATAGTTTCCAGAACTTTCAACTACGTTGAACAAAATAGCTATCTCAATACTTCTCTCAATTCACTTTCGACTATTAAAAAGGGCACTAGTCCTTTCAGTTTCCAGTTGGATGAGCCTCTTTTGAAGTTTCTACGACAGCACTTTCTATAAAAGCCTTATATGCCCCAATGGTATAGCTTACAACCCTTGCCCTGAGGGCTCTGAGGGGGTTATCATCCTAAAAGACCTAATTTACAGAACTTAACTACGTTGAACTAAATGCGTATCTCAGAATTTTGATTGGATGCGTTGGGAGAAATGGTGGGCGTGAGAGGGGGGTTAGTTGCCCCCTTATTATTTTCAACTATTTAAAACGGCAGTAGCCCTTTTAGTTTTCAATCGAATGAGCCATTTTGAAGTTTTATGACAACGCTTCTATAAAAAACCTCATATGCCCCCAGGGCATAACTTACAACCCTTGCCCTGAGGGCTCTGAGGGGGTTGTGATCCTCAAATACATAATTTCCAGAACTATCAACTCAGTTGAAAAAATGGCTATCTCAAAATTTTGATTGTATGTGTTTGGGGAAATGGTAGGCGTGAGAGGGGGGTTAGTGGCTCTCAGTTCACTTTCGACTATTAAAAAGGGCACTAGCCCTTTCATTGAAAGAGCCACTTTTGAAGTTCCTACGACAACACTTTCTATAAAAACCTTATATACTCCCAGGTTATTGCTTACAACCTTTGTTCTGAAGGCTCCGAGAAAGTTGTCATTTTTAAATGCATAATTTCTAAAAGTTTCTACAACGTCGAATAAGATAAATATCTCAAAATCTTTATTGGATATGTCTGGGAAAATGCTGAGCGTGAGAGGGGGGTAAGTTGTCCCCTCCCCCAAATCACTTTCAACTATTAAAAAGGGCACTAGCCATTTCAATTTCCAATGGAATGAGGCCTTTTTGAAGTTTCTACGACAACACTTTCTATAAAAACCTTATATGGCCCCAGGGCATTCCTCTCAGTTTTTTAACATGTTAATACAATATTTTATTTTTATGCCGTCTGGCTGCATCTTCTAGATCTCCAGCAATTTTATCCATGGCCTTCGCTTCATACCTCCTTAATTCACATTCTAATGCTTTCTGTATGAGTTTAGTATCTGAACTAAAAGGAACTAACTTATGAACCTAATCAGATTATCTTTTGTACTGTACTGTGTTAGATTGCGCAATTAACTTGTGGATTTAATTGTGAGGGATTGTTCACTTCCCACAAGTGAGTTATTATTTATAATAGTGAATAATCTAGTTCCATAACTGAATATTTAACAGTTAGTCAAGTAACTTTGAATTAAGACTGATTAACAGTTCGCGAATCTGTAGTGTCTCGTCATAATAAATGTCGGGAAAAAAGCAGCCCCCACGGCTACCACCCGAGAAGGATACTCTCACTGAAACCCTTTGCCAGTCGCCCTTCCAACCTACTTCTAAAACTCTTTCTAGAACCCCTCCAACTACGCGGTCGAAAACAGTTAGCCACCTGTCAGGAATTCAGGCATTAGCCACAACTAACCCTAATGAAAGATGTGAGACGGCTGTCAAAAAGAGGAAAAAGGATGAAACTCGATCGCCAGTGATAGTGCAACCTCTCTCTTCAAGTGTCCCAGAAACTAATAGTGCAGATTACCATAATTATTATACTGTCTCAATCAAGAAAATCAATGTCCAGCCCTTTTAAAAAGATCGAATAATGCAAATTAGAAAAGATATTTTTCTGATAGCCAAGGTAAATTTTGAACTTGTTTACAAGCAGGACAAGTCTATTGATATTTACTTCACGTATTCTCAGGCGGCAGACCATATGCTGTCAAAATCCAAAGAAATAATTCTTGATGGCTCGTAAATTTTAGCCACCAAAAAAATGTGAAAAGTCACACAAGTATGTGCTTTATGGTGTTGACACCAGTGTAAAAGTGGAAGAAATACAAACTGAACTAATAGATTCTTCAGGCCTTCTCCTAATCCTTCAACTGCAATAAGGCTAATTTTAAACAAAGAAGGAGTCCTTCACCCAAGCCGTTCAATCCTCATTTCCTGCAAAGTTGAGCTAAACAGAGAAATATTCTTGTACGGTATGTCCCTTTTTTTATAAGATTTATAAGACTAAGTCCCTACAATGCTCTACTTGTCTGGCCCACGGCCACAGCAAAAACATTGCTAACAGTCCCATCCGTCTTGTCTTAAGTGTGGGAAAACAGGGCATGCAATTGATGAATGCCCCGAGTCAGACCCTTATTGCAGATATTGTGACTATAATGGACACAAAACCCTCCAACAAAAATCTTGCCCGGCTCACCACAAACGAGTCGTAATTCTTCGAACATCGGATAAAATTAACCACCCCTCACCAGTTGTAGCTGCAAGAAACCCTCGGCAACGAATCCCTCGGCAACCCACACCCCATCGGCCCAGTAGAAGCCAAGCAACAGTTGTTGTAGAAGATGCAAATACAGTATCATTTCCTAAAGAGGCAAACAATGTTCATACTCAAGGTATTAGTCAGTCCCCCCTTCCCTTACCTCCGTTTCGGGCGACATCCTGCCTGCCCCAAGATTCATCCGAAAGTTGCCCAGAGAGGCAGAGCCTTGCAACCTATCTCACAGTTAGTTACTTAACTGAAGTTAGTAAAGAACCAGTAGAAACCAAAAATAATCCCTACAAGAGAGCTGTCACCAAAAACCTAGGTGTTGACACCTTGCAAACAGCCATAGCTCAACTATCTTTCATCAAAAAGGACATAGATTCCACATCGAAGCTAGTTAAGCCTGTTGATTCAACTGCTAATCAAATCGGTGCCATTGCCCTAGTCAAAGGCAAGAAATCTAAGAAAAAAAAATGACAAACTTTCCATCCCAGTCCAAAATTACCACCAATCATAATTCGTCGGCTGAAGAAGAATTTCAATATTCAAATGAAGCAAATGATGAAACTTCTACCACAATGGATATTTAAATGTATACTATGCAAGATTTTACGTTTCTCACGAAATTATCACTGTGCAATATTTTTGTTTTTAGCTATTAGGTTGACCAAAATAATTTTTACAACAACCCCTTAGCTAGCCCAAATAGCCCTTTTAGCCTTATAAACTGTGAATATCTCGACACTTTTGATTTTGTAAATAATGTAAAACCTAAGCTAATGGAAGAGACAAAACTTAATATAATCTGCTTTAACATCAGAAGCATAAGAGATAAGTGGACTAATTTTAAAGATTTAATTTTAATTAATGGTTACTGCCCTTTCGACGTAATTGGAATAACGGAGACGTGGCTTTCAGAAATTGATGAAGCTAATGAATTTTCCCTCCCTGGCTTTCAAGCTATTCATATTGAAAGAAAATTAACCAAATCCTCTGGTGGCATTTCTCTTTACATCCGGTCAAGTCTAAAATTCACCAGGCTATTACACTGTGAATCCTTATCCTCGCAACCTATAAATAATAGATGCATTTATTCAATAATTGTTGATATAAGTGTTGACGACAATTCTTTTATTTTTTCATTGTTTTATAAACCACCCTCATTTCCGACACCTTCATTTTGTAATCTTTTTGATGACTTTTCAAGTTTTATTAATTTACCACAAAAGAAGGCAATAGTTTTGGATGACTTTAATTATAATATACCAAAGATTAGTAATAGTATTGATTGTGATACCTTTTTTGAAGCATTTTCCCCAAGCGGTTGTCCTCCCAGAATCTTGTTTCCTAATAAAGTTAGTTCTCAGAGATTTTCCACTACAGTAACGGATAAAATTCTTTTATCCACTTTCCTGGGAAACCACCTATCCTCCAAAATAATATTCTCTGACCTGTCAGACCATTTTCCAATTTATCTCTCCCTACCCTTCCAACCAACTACTAAACACCCTAGAACTAATACCCCTACGTCTAATAGAATATATAATATTGTGAATATGAACCGATTCACGAATCGTTTGAAATCATTTGACTGGTCAAAGGTTTTGGATTGTCAGGATGTTAATCCAGCCAAAAATGGTTTTACACAGGGACTGAGTGATCTTATCAGTTCAACCTTTCCAGTCCGTAAATCAAACCGAAAAACTACCCAAATACGCCCCTGGATGACCAATAGCCTGATAATCTCTTCATACCGTAAAAATAACCTAAACAAGTTAGCTTGCAAAACCAGTTGCGTTACTGACCTAACTAATTATTAAAATACAAAAACTTATATACCAAACTCGTCCGGGAAGCAAAAAAAAATTATTATTATCCAAAAATCACTCACTGCAAAGGGAACTTGCAAAAAATTTGGTCCACAATAAATGAAATTCTTTCAAAAAAAATTCAAGATTTATTCCTATTAACCTTAAGGACATCAGTGGCAGATTAATTGACCCAATTTCAGTACCGGATGCTTTTAATAATTATTTCACCAATATTCCAAATGCTAACACCTGTTCCCCCTCCGAGTCAGTGCACCCTACCAAGAATCCCATATCCATATTTTTCTCTCCAACTAATAGTAATGAGGTGCTTCAAGTTATCGAATCTCTCTAATAGTAGTACACCTGACTTCCTTGGGATAAGTAATAAGCTTCTTAGAACTGCATCTTCCTATGTTTGTGAACCCATTGTGCATATAGCAAACCTGTCTATGATCAATGGAGTTTTCCCAGAAATATTTAAATCAGCAATTGTTATCCCGATTCATAAAAAAGGCGATCCGTCTGAGATAAGTAATTATCGTCCAATCTCACTTCTCCCATTGTATCCAAAGTGCTTGAGAGAATTATCTTCCGACGTCTTTCTTCCTTTTTATTCGGGATTAATCCTTCAGATTCGTTGATTTCTTCTCATCAATATGGCTTCCGTTCCAAATTTTCAACTGCTCATGCACTAATCGACGCCACACAGTTTATCCTTTCCCAACTTGACCTTAAAAATACTGTAATTGTCTTATTTCTGGATTTTTCTAAGGCCTTGGACATGGATGATCATAGTGTTTTATTAAGTAAGCTTAAGAACATAGGGATTCTTGGAATTCATTTCTCAAGGTGTGATTCCCATCTCTCTGGTAAAGTACAGAGTTTGGGTCTGAGTAGTATACCTTTGGACTGTCAATTCGTTCAAAGGTGCATCCTACTGTGCTCTGTTCTCGGTTCAACACTTCTTCTCATGTATAACAATGATTTGTTTACAGTCCTGGATCCATCAATGCGCCCAGTATATTTCTCTGACAATAGCAACTATTACATCACCGGCCCTAATTTACCATCCGTAGTCACCTCTGCTCAAATCCTTCTGAATAGAGTACAAGAATGGTCTCTCGTTAACTGCATGTACATTAACAGCAAGAAAAGTCGGGTTGTATTATTTCGAACCCCTTACAAAAAAATGAAGCTCAGCAAGCACTTGGCCTCAAATATTCCACCAATGTCCTCCTGCAGGTTGAATTTGCCAAGTTTCTTGGTGTCCACATAGGCTCCTCCCTATCATTTGCAACTCATGTATCCTGCATCAGAGCCATAATCTTGCGACAGGTAAGTATGATTAATCGTGTGAATAATTTTCTTCCCCCCTGATATCCTTGTCACCCTTTATTACTCTTTTATTTACCCATATATCTCATACTGCGGATCTGTTTGGGGCAACACTTATCCTTCAGTTACCAATAAATTAAAAACTGCCCAAAACCGTGCCATCAAAGCAGTTTTTTGGCTGCCCCGACCATACCCCATCCAGGACTTGTTCTCCGACTTTGGTATTATTCCTTTTGAACAAATTATTAAAAAATTAAATTTATCCCTTGCCTACTCTGCTTACTATAAAAACCTTTCTCCCCATTTGTTATCTTATTTTAATTGCAATAATTCTGAAGGCCTATGTCTCCGTTCATCCAACCGTTCCTTTATTGTCCCCAAGTATGTCTCTAGCTCCGCCCAGCGATCCCCCATTTATAAATCTATACTTCAATGGAATATGATACCCTCCAGTATCGAGCTATCCACAAGTTTTCGCACGCTGTATAACAATGTTACTAAACTTTGATATAAATCTCTAAATTTATAATCAATTTGCTTTAATTTACCCGTGTTTTCTCTTTTTTTCAGTTTTTTCTTTTTTTTTTCTCTTGTTCATTTTCAATTTTTTGTTGTTATGGTCCTCAACAAGTTCGCTTCCAGGATCCATATTATTATTGGTGTTATTTTTTCATCTTGTTTTTTTTTATTTCAATTTCAATAATAATTCTCTATGTTCCTTACATTCCTCTTATTTTCAATCTTGATCTGTCACTCAAATGTTTCTTTTAAAAGCCCTCCTCTTCTCTACTAAACAGAAACTATTTTCACTAATAGTCGTAGCTGTGTTTCTGATTTTCCTCCCTAAAACACCATTTGTTATTTCACAAAGTATTTTCCTAAAATTAATCCATTAACCTTCTACTTTGTTCAGCTTTAGACTCTGTAGTTTAATATCTATCTGTTCCTGGAAATTTTCTCTCAAATTCTCTTCGCGGAGTCTACCAACGTCATAACTTCCAGGGAAGTACTCACTTTTCCTAAATTTCAGCACTATAGCAGCACAATAGTTTGATAAATTTCAGCACATTAACAGCACTCTTATAGACCTATCTTGTATCGATCCTACTAGTCTTCTTCATCTTGTGAGTACCTTGTTAACTTGTAGGCCATTTAATGACCAAATACTGTATTGGATATAACTAGACTTTTATACCTACCAAATTGCAGCAAATCTTTTACCATTACTATTTTCTTTTCCTACATCAAATTTACCTAGGCCACCATACTATATATTCCTATTTCTACCAACCTGGTTATTGAAATCCCCTTACAAAATAGCATATTTCTACCTGGGATCCCATCTGTTCGTTCCCGTAGCTGTAAGTAATATTTATCTTTATCAGTCGTCAAAGTCGGTTATCAGAGGCAACGCTATAGCTTTGACTATTGTAAAGGCCATACGGCTCCAATGTTTTATTATTTTTTTTGTTTCCCAGAGGCACTTCATATGGAAGGGTTCATCGTATAAACTTCAAAAGGGCTCATTTGATTGGAAACTGAAAGTCCTAGTGCCCTTTTTAAGAGTCAAAAATAATCGGGGGGCAGCTAGCCCCCCCTACGACTTTTTTCCTCAAATGTATCAAATAACAATTTTGAGACAGTCATTTTGTTAAAAATAGTTCAAAGGTCAGATAACAAAACTCTGGTATCGACTCAACCTCCCAGGGCCCGGGGGCAGGTGCTGTAAGTTATGCCCTGGGGGTATATATGATTCCTATGGAAAAAATACTCGTATAAATTTCAGAAAGGACATATTTGATTGGAAATTTAAAATTCCAGTTCACTTTTTAAGAGTCAACACTGATCGGAGGGCAGCTGGACCCCCCCCCCCCACCCTGCCCTTTTTTCTCCAAATGCATCAGATAAAAATACTGAGATAACCATTTTGTTAAAAATAGTTCAAAGGTCTGATAACAAAACTCCGGTGTCGAAACAGCCCCCCAGGGCCCGGGGGAAGGCATTGTAAGTTAAGCCCTGGGGGCATATCAGGTTCTTATGGAAGGGATGCTCGTGTAAACTTCAGAGAGTGCTCATTTGATAGGAAATTGAAAGTTCTAGTTCTCTTTTTAAGGGTCAAAAACGTAGGGTAGCTACCCCCCCCCCACACACACATCTTTTTTTCCCCCAAATGTATCAGATAAAAGTTTTGAGAAAGATATTTCGTTAAAAAGTTAAAAGGTCAGATAACAAAATTTCGGTGTCAACACAACCCCCCAGGGCCCGGGGGTAGGTGGAATAAGTTATGCCCTGGGGGCATATGGTTCTTATGGAAGGGATGCTAGTATAAACTGCAGAGAGGGCTCATTTGTTTTGAAAATGAAAGCTCTAGTTCACTTTTTTGGAATCAAAAGAAATCGGAGGGCAACTAGGTCTTCCTCCCATGCCCTTTTTTCCCGAAACCCATCCAATTAAAATTTTGAGATAGTCATTTTGTTAAAAGTAGTCAAAAGGTCAGATAACAAAAACTCTGGTGGCCACAAAACCCCCCAGGGCCCGGGGGAAGGCGTTTTAAGTCGTGCCCTGGGGGTATATATCGTTCTTATGGAATTGATGCTTGTATAAACTTCAGAGATGGCTCATTTGATTGGAAATTGAAAGTTCTAGTTCACTTTTTAATTCGAAATTGATCAGAGGGCAGCTATCCCCCCCACGCCCTTTTTCCTCAAACCCATCCAGTGAAAATTTTGAGAAAGCAATTTTTTTTTCAATAGTTCAAAAATCACATAACAAAACTCTGGGGTCGACACAATCCCCCAGAGCCCGGGGGCAGTTATTAGGTATGCCCTGGGCTGTATAAGGTTTTGTGTAAAGGGTGGTCGTATAAACTTCGAAGGCGGCCCATTTGATCCTTTTGTGAGTCTAAAGTGATCGGAGGATATCTAACCCCCCCCCCCCTTCCACATACACCTGCACCCTCCTTTCCCCAAATACATTCGATCAAAATTTTGTGATAGGAAGTTTGTTTGAAATAGTCCAACGATCAGATAACAAAATTTAGGGGTCAACATACCCCTCCCATTGGGATCCCGGAAGAAGGGTTGTAACTTTTGCCCCGAGGGCATATAGTTTTTTATGGAATTGTTGTCGTATAAACCTCGGAGGGGAATCAAATGATTAGAAATAGAACGATCTAATTCCCTTTTCAAGAGTCAAAAGTGATCTTATAGTACCCCCCCCCCACCCAACCCTCTTTTCCCCAAATGCGTCCGATCGAATTTTTACATAGCCATTTTGTCCAAAATTGACCAAAGATCATATAACAAAAACTCCAGGGATAACACAGCCCCCTAAAACCCGGAGGCAAGTGTTGTATATTATGCCCCAGTGGCATATAAATTGTTTATGGATGGGATGGTCGCATAAACTTTGGACGGGGCTCATTCAATTGTAAATCTAGTTTTCTTATTAAGAGTTAAAAGGGATCGGATCACAACTAGCCCCCCCCCCCTTGAGTCCTTTTTTACCAAATGTATCAGATCAAAACTTTTATATAGCCATTTTGTTCAAAATTGTTTAAAGATCAAATAACGAAAACTCCGGGGCCGACACAACTCCCCCAGGGCCCGGGGGGAACTGTCGTAAGTTATGCCCCAGGGGCATATAAGGTTTTATGCAAGGGATGGCCGTATAAACTTCAGAGATGGCTCATTTGATTGGAAATTGAAAGTTCTAGATACCTTTTTAAAAGACATCAAAAGTGATCGGAAGGCATCTACCCCCCAACACCCTCTTTTCCCAAAATGTATCCAATCAAAATTTTTAGATAGCCATTAAGTTTGAAATAGGCCAACAATCAGATGACAAACTACTCGGTTTCAACATACCCCCCCCCCTCAGTCCGGGGAAAGGGTTGTAACTTATGGCCAGGGGGCATATAAGGTTTCTTTGGAAAGGGTGGTCGTATGCACTTTGGAGGGGACTCAAATGATTAGAAATTCAAAGTTCTAGTTCCCTTTTTTCAGAGGCAACCCTACAATGTTGCCTATTGTAGAGGCCATAAGGCTTCAATGTTTTATGAATTATTTATTATTTTTTCCCAAGTACACTTCATATGGACGGAGTGGTCGTATAAACTTGGGAGGGGACTCATTCGCTTGGAAATTAGGAGTTCTGTAGCCGTTTTTCAGAGTCAAAAGTGATCAGAGGGGATCTAGCCCCCTCACGTCCCTTTTTCCCAAAATGTATCTGATAAAAAAAATTTGAGATAGCCATTTTGTTAAAAATAGTTCAAATATCAGCAAAAAAAGTTCCGAGGTCGGCACAACTTCCCAGAGTCCCCAAGTTTTTACGGAAAAGTATGTCGTATAAACTTCGGAGGGGACTCAAATGATTAGAAATTGAAAGTTCTAGTTCCCTTCTTAAGAGTCAAAAGGGATCCAATGGCAACTATCCTCCCCCCCCCAACTCTAAGGCATTAGGCTCCAATTTTTTCTCCAGAAGTACTTCATGTGCGAGGGGTGGTGCTATAAATTTCGGAGGGGCTCATTCAATTGGAAATAATTTCTATCAAGCCCTCCCTTTCCACGCCCTCTTTTCCCCAAACACATTCAATCAAAATTTTGAGATGGACATTATGTCCAAAATATTCAAGAGGTGAATTAGTTAAAATAATAATTCCTCGGGGTTTGAAAAAAACCTCCCACTGTCCCCAGGGCAAGGGCTTTAAGTTATGCCCATTATTCATATATAAGGTTTTTATCGAAGGGGTAATCGTATACACTTCGGAAAAGCCTCATTCGATTTAAATTGAAAGTTTGAGCTCCATTTTTAATAAGTCAAGAGTAATCAGAGGGTAGGCAACTCCCCCCTCCCACGCCTATTTGTCTATATGCTTTCGATCAAAATTTTGAGTTAGCCATTTTTGTCAAAAATCTTCCAAATGTCAATTAGCTATGGTTACGGGTTTGACCCCCCCCCCCAGCCCTGGGGAAAAGGGCTGTAAGTTATACCAGCAGTCCATCGTTAACATATAAAGCTTCTATGGAAGGCGTGTCGTATAAACTTTGGAGGAAGTTCATTCGATCGAAAATTGAAATTTACTTTGCCCTTTTTAATAACAAAAAATGATCAAAAATGAACAAGCCCCCCCCCCCAATGCATCTTATAAAAATTTTGAAATAGGATTTGGCTCAAAATAGTCCTAAATTCAAATTGCTATAACTTAGGGGTTGAGAAATCCTCCATAGCCCCCAGGGAAAGGATTGTAACTTATGTAAGTTGTCCATTATTAGAATATAAGTTTTTTGGAAGGGGTGGTCGTATTAACTTTGGAGGGGGCTCATTTGATCGGAAATTGAAACTTCTGGTTCTCTGTTTACGAGTCAAAAGTGATCAATGGGCGATTAGCCCAAGTCCCGCTTTCCCAAAGGGCATCCGGTCAAAATTTTGAGAGAGCCATTTTGTTAAAAATAGTTCAAAGGCCAAATAAATATCTTTTCGGGTTTGAACCACCACCACCACCCCCCCCCCCCCCGCGCTCCACCCTGGGGAAATGGCTCTGAGTTACGAAACTTGCTTATTGTTACTTTGATACGTTGTTTACCTTGATGCCTTGTTTACTTAGATGCTTTCTTTCTTTGATACTTTGATAGTAGTTTGGATATTTTGATGAAAGTTTGATGTTGAAAAAAATAGATTTTGAAATAAGGCATTTTCTACAAAATAGAAAGTTTTTCAATCAAATACGGACGGAAATTAATTTAAAAAAAAACTTCCGATTGACAAGTTTTTAAAATAAAAGTAAAGGCCATATTAAACTTAAGATAAGAAGATACAAATACCTGTTAAAATTCAGACTAGAAACGACAAGAAATTACTATTAAAGAATAAATGAAACCCAAAACAAACAGATATTAAATAAACAATCATAGCAAAAAACACACAACAAGTACTAATATAAATGAATAAATTACAAGATATTACTATTAAAGAATAAATGAAACCCAAAACGAACAGAAATTAAATAAACAATCATAGCAAACAAACATACAAAAGGTACTAATATAAATGAATAAAAAAAAATCTTAAAACGAGTGAAACTTAAATTAAATATGCAAATCAAGCTTGAAACGAGCAAAAATCACTAGAAAGAGGAGTTTGGGTATTGCCTCCTTCTCTCTCTGTAAAAGTCTAAAACCAACTGCGTCATTACTGCGTCTACTTAATTTATCCCCTTTTGCTTCCAAAAGATTTTCCCGTTTTCCAATATGCTTTTTATATCGATCTTACTAAAAAAAATTTTTCTAATAGAAATGATTGTTCAGCAACAGCAGATTGTGGCCGAAATGGAGAGATCCTTAAATGAAACAATACGGGCCCATAACAGGACGCTTGGGAATCACTATACTGTAAGTTGGCTTTTTCTATTTAATTCGATTTTTTCTAATTAAAGAATTAGAATTTCTATTTAGTTTTTTTAATAGAATTTCTCATTCTTTTTAATAAGAGTTGGCACGTCCAACATATTTATTTTTAAGGAATCCACTTTTTTTTAGTTTAATTAGTTGGATAGTAGAGTTAGAAAAAAAAGTGGTAGTAAAGATCTTTAAGTGGGCCTCACTACAATTTCTAATGAGTTCTTTCTCTGATTTTTTGAATTCTTTTCATGATGTCGCTTGAACCTCCAAAATAAATAATAGACAAAAAACGAAAATTAGTCCGAACAAAAAGAATTCAACAGTTCATGGTAACGAACTGTAAGTAAGGAGCAACGGGGCCTAAACTCTAAAAAATGGAATTTGATACCAATAGATATACAAAAGAATAGGCTTATTATGCTGATTTCAAATATATAAGGTTCATTAAGTTTAGTGGTACCCATCAAAAGCTACGAACCTGAGAAAAATTGCATGATTTTTTAATAAGGGGGGAAACACCCCTTAAAAGACAATCCCCATGAAATCCCCATGAAAAATCCTCCCGCAGAAAATTTGCCCCCGCTCCTCCATCCCCGCCAAAGAAAAATGTCTGAATACTTACCAATAACACATACTATACGTAAACAAAGAGGAAATTTCATGACTTACAAACCTTTCTCCAGGGGCTATGAGGGGTTACGCTAAAGTTTGACTTTTGTCTCAATTTTTTAAGAATGTCTTATGAAACACAAGGACCGTTTAATTAGAATAGGAAGCTTTTTTAAAAGTGCTAAAATCTTTAGCGTAAAGAGCAAGGTATTGAGGAGGGGGGGCAACCTCTTCATATACAGAATAGTTTCTGTTCGTTTTTTTTTTTTTTTTTTTTTTTTTTTTTTTTCTTCTGACAAGAGGAAATTTTTGGTTAATGAAATGCTCTTATAAGGAAAAAGTAATAATTCTGGAAGGACCTTCGCCAAGCCATCTTCAGTGTAGATAATAATAAAGGATTGAACTTCCAAAAGAATTCAAATGAAGAAATCACAAATGTTAACAAACGAAAGAGAGAGAGATTATTTCCTTTCTTGTAATCCATTTAAATATAGTCTAAAAATTTCTTAGTTCAAGTATTTAGATCTAATTAAAATTTTAATTTTGTTTCAGGGAAGGGTCCCGGGAATATCAATCGATGGTGACCGAGTTACTGAATTAAGTGTTAGTGATGACAGTCAAGATTTTTGCGAAATTTTCGGTAAGTAGCTAATCTAGTTGGTGTGAATGTAAATAAATAAAAATATTAATAGTAAAAAAAAAGAAGTTTAGAGTAGAAGAACCCTCATTTAGCCTGAAGTAGGAATCTTAAGATCATTTTGTATCACTTTCGGCTTACAAAAGTCAATCCTGTGATTTTTCCCGAGGAGAGGTGAGGGGGGGGGGAGTATTGTGTTAAGATGTCTAAACATCCAACTTAAATTCAATTAGCTAAAGGGCCTGTCAAATAACTAGCATAAGAAGAAAACGTATAATAAAATGTAGAGTATATAATTTTGTGTGGACTGGTGGAACAGTATTTTGCTTCCTCCTCCACACACAATATTATTAATCTCTTACCCTCCCCCCCCCCTCCCAAATAAAATTATTGAAGTCTTAACTCGATCCCTAAGCTGAGAAGCAGAACAGGCTTTACTCTCTTGTTATGATCGGAAATCAATTCAACACTGATTGTAGAGACCCTTCATAGAAATACTGGTTTCAGTTACCCCTTGTATAACCTCACGTGATTGGCTAGATGTTATATACACTTACCAATTATTTAAGTAAGATAATCATTAATGTTTTTAATAAGTCCGATTTTCAAAGTTATATCTTGTCTTATCCTCAAAACATCGTTTCCAGGAGTGGCGTAAGATTGATTTCATATTACTTTGTTAAGCACCATTTAACACTCGACCGCTATATCTAATGTTAAACATTAAGCCTAACAAATTAAGACCGCCTTGTGCACTGGGGCATTTCAGGATACAGAAAGATTCAATTTATAGAATATTTGCCTCAAATATCCTGAATAGAGGTTATAACTATGCGAGGGTTGAGGAGTGTTCGTAAAAACATTTGGTCATAGGAACCTTAAAGTGGTGACAAGTTAATTCAAATAAAATTCACTGATGCCAATGGGGCATATCAGGCAAATGGGCCCCCCTCCCTCCCTGCAGCGTTTACGTCTCTAATTAATGAACTTCTGTCGAATTGTGAAGTCATTCCTAAATTTATATTTTTTTTCAAAATAAATTTCAAGATTCAAGTAGTTTACTGTCTATAATGTTATTTATATTGACTGTATGAAATTTTAGATATTTTTGAACTGTTTACTGAA
The DNA here is from genome assembly GCF_049724085.1 of Artemia sp. Qi Xiang Cuo. Lineage (NCBI taxonomy): Eukaryota > Metazoa > Arthropoda > Branchiopoda > Anostraca > Artemiidae > Artemia > Artemia sp. Qi Xiang Cuo. Next base: position 43,799,033 of record NC_142804.1, on the reverse strand, counting down.
GGAAAAGACGCTTCAAGTAACATAATAAGCATGTTTTTAGAATGTGACACAGCTCAAAATACAACTTTAGAAGGTCAGCTAAACTTTTGATGGCTATAATATTTCAGGTTAATAATAGGAACTACTTGAACTATAACTGCCTCAAATAGGTAAGTTTTTCTTTGTCAGAAAGAGTAATTAGATATTCCCCAATTTCTCAAATTTCAGCCCTTAGCATTGTGGAAACTTTGATAATTTGTCAAAATTCTCCTGCCCTAATTTTCGGTGAAAACTTCTAACCCAAAGTTTTGTGGCATTTTTTGCGCAATTTGTGAAACTTCTTATTGACAATTCGGTCATAAAAGTTGATTTTTCTAAATTAGCCAACGGCTAGTGTCTGAATTTTATTGACAATCCTATAATCGGAATCCAGTTTAGATAGCTTGATCAAGAGTTTTGCTAAGAAATAATATTATGAAATTTAACTGTCCTAATATCAGTAAAAATTCAGATTTAGAAATAATAAATATGTGACCGCGACAGCAATGCGCAAATGAGAAGAAAACTACTGAAATTGTGACTATCGATGCCGCTAAACTTAATCTGTTGTCTTATATGAAATGTCAATATCAAGTCGAAAATGTGTAATTTGGAACCCTCACTTCCGAAATAAATCAAAAAATATATTTGCTTGTCATTCAAAATGTTAAATAGAAAAGCAAACTTAATTTAGTAAAAAAGAAAATTTGTGGTGATGAAGTAAGCCAACACTTTTCTAATGATTGCCGATGTGGCAAGTAAAATAAAAGCTGAACCGGTTTGGCAAGTATGGACTATTTAGCTGCCGTTTTCAGATTAGAAAACTTTATCGCTCCTGAAAAAAATTACTGGCAGCACTATTACGAGGCCAGCAAAAAAAAAAAAAAAAAAAAAAAAAAAAAAAAAAAAAAAAAAGAGATACATAACTAATCAAATTCAGTTGGTTTTTTGCTGACGTGAATTGTGAGATCTAAAAATCAATTATGTTTTATCCTAGAAGAGGTTACGCCCAGTACCTCTCGCGAACCAAGCACTTCTTCGAGCCTCGCTACGCCTTGGCAACCAAGTCCTGGTTCGGGTTCACGTATTTCAACTAGGAAATCAAATGCTGCAATATCAGAGGTAATTAATATTTTCGTTTTGTTAATTTTTTGTTGCTTATCTATTTTTTTCCGGGTATAAATCGCTGTGAAATGATAATAACGGGGATTTCATTAAATTCCTTGGAAAATGATTAAATCACCAAAAGTCATCTTCATTGATAAGAACCAGTCGCCAATAAAACTTAGAGATTTCATCAGATCACTGATTTGTCTTATCATTGCGACATACGCCCTGAAAGATTTGTTCGTTTTCTTCTCTGTATGACTGATCTATAAACTTGAATATTATATACTATCTATAAACTTGAATAAACTATAAGCTTTAAGTAGAAACACGCCAATTGTTTCACTTTTTACAGAATGGGGATAAGAACTTCTGTGCCGAAAGATAAATTATTTTACTTCGACAAGGTTCAAAGTACCTATAAGTGGAGATAAAACGCAACTCTGCTGAACTCCTGATTCAATACGAAACCAGCTTCTAATCTCATTTCCTACCTTAACCTCAATAATGTTGTTCTCGTATACAGCACTAGTTACTTTAATGTATTTATCTCGTATATCATACAAGGATAGGACCTTTGCTAAAGCTCTTCTATCAACAGGATCGAACGCTTGTTCATAATCTATAAACCCAGGACTAAGGGGTCTGATGACTCATGCACTTCTCAATTATTAATCTAAAAGCGAAAATCTGGTCGAGACATCCTCTCCCCATCCTAAAACTACACTATTCTTCTCTTAAAACTTTATCTATAACATCTCTAAGTCTAAAAAATATCAGCATACTAAGTAATTTTCTCCCTAGAGAAACCAAGCTAATTCCTCTATACTTACTACACTTGCTTTTGCCACCTTTTTTGTAGAAGAGTTTTATTAAAGCTTTCCTAAAAACCCTAGGTACTTCCCCTTTTTCAAAATCATTCATAATTTTCAGTAATTTATCTCTAGCTTTAAAAACCACCATATTTAAAAAGGTTCTTACCGCACTATCATCACCTGGGCCTTATTATTTTTTAATCCTTTTAGTATTGTCTCTAATTTCTCTTCGAAAAATAATTTTTTCTTCACTTCCAAAGTATCACACGCTTTTTCATCATTTTCTGTATCATTTCGTGGAATTTTGTCACGATTTAGCACGTTTTCGAAATGTCTGACCATATGTTTTGAAACTCTTTCCTTATCACTAATTGGAGCCCCGTTCCTATTCTGAACTTGAACAAGTCCGGATTGACTATTCCATCTCAATTTGTTAACATGCTATTGCCTAATTTTACGATTGCGCCGTCTGGCTGCATCTTCCAGATCTTCAGCAATTTCATCCATGGCCTCGGCTTTGCACCTCCTTAGATCATATTTTAAAGCTTTCTCAGCTCTCCTTACTTGCCTCTCACTCTTATATGTTCTGTCAATCAAATATTTCTTGTAGAAACCCCTCTTTTCTACTAAACTTCAAGCGTTTAACTAAAATTCCTAACTGTGTTTCTAACTTTTCTCCGTAAGAAAACATCTGCTGCTTTTCAAAACTTTTTTACTAGAAAAAATTCCGATCCGTCTTCCACATTATAAATTTTAGACTCTCTAGTTTAGTATTCAACTATTCCAAACTTTTTCCCAAATTCTCATCCTGCAGTCTGCCACCGTCATACCTTCCCGGAAGATAGTTACCCCTCCTAAATTTCAGCTTTAGATTAACTCTAGACACTACTTGATGGTGATCTTTACTTTTTATATCAATAAAAGCACTTCTATATAGGCTACCTATGTATCTTGTATCGATCTGGCCAGTCTTTGGTTTACAATAGCATAATCAATATGGTTCACCGTCTTACCATCATGTGAGCACAATATTAACGTATGGGCCATTTTATGTCCAGACATTGTATTTTTTGTAACTTGATTGTTATATCAAGCACTGTATTTGTTGTAACTTGATTGTTATACGTATAAAATTGCGGCAGTCTATAACCGTTGCTATTTTCCTTTCCTGTACGAAATTTGCCTATGCTAGAATGCCATCTATCCCTATTTCTACCTGGGATCCTGTATGTTTGCTTTTGTCGCTGTAAGTCAAATTTGTGTGTGTCCCCACTATCTCCGTCACTCGGTTCTATAGGGGTATATACTACAGTGGATAAAACCTTGCAGTTTTTAGTCGTAAAATGAGCAACTAGCATTCTATTATTAATACCACCCCAACCTAAGCAAGATTTAGCAGCTTCCTTATTCATCATAAGCCCTATTTGCATATGTACCCCATCTTTCCTGCGTGATTCAATACATTCTAAATTCCCTAATTTCATGTTTCCTACTCGTGTGAAATGAGCATCTGAAAGTTCAGTTCAGAACGTCAGAATTCGTCAGTCAAAGTGTCAGCACGCTATTTTTTTTTACATTATAACATTCCAACATGCAATTTTCATATTATATCATAGAAATTATTGTGACCCCAGTAAAAATAACGGGTCCCAAACTGTGCAGGACGGGGAATAATACATCTTCTCAAGTCTACACAAAGCACTTAAGCATACTTAGAACCTGAGAATTGAACCTTGAATTGAAAATCAAGTATTTTGCAGTAGGCGTCAAGACATGGCTAACTGTAGAAAAAGCCAAGACAGATAGTCCGAGTAATTGAGAGGCAAATGTTTAAATGGCACGGGTAACTTTAGAACCTGACAGCAATAAATCCCTAAGACCCCTAGTTGAATGGAGGCTTTGTGGAATCCTTCGCCCATCTTTGTTATCTCATAGTTTTCCACACTTTGTGGTGCTCTTTAATCAACAAAAGTTGGTCAAAAGCTGCAAGAGCAATCTCAAGCTATTACCCCCGACTCATTATATATTCATGCCTACAAGTGTTACACAAAAATTACAATGATTATATAAGACAACAGCCAGCGTACGCTTAAATAAATGGAATAACTACTAACAACAAACAAAAACCTTAAACCCATTATTTACATCTATTTAAACCCTCTTTTATAAATCCAGTCACTGCTATAATCGTCTCCCAGGATGAAGAATATTGAAAAGTTTGTCCATCGGTGTGACAAATTTCTCAATCTTTTCGGTGATTATGTCGAAAAGTAACCATAAGTTTACGAATATTCTGGTAATTTAATTATTGTTTTATATGAACTTGTCTTTTATTTATAGCCTATTAGAGGTTATAAATAAATTCGTGCAATAAGGAGGTAGCCAAAAATATATAACTTAGCTAGGAAGAGGCTTTTGAGCTCAAAAAGTCCACCAAAATAAAGATAACTCGGAAGAAACATACATTAATCAGAATGCGGTTCAATGTTTTGTTGTTCATTAGACTATAATTTAACTAATTAGTTTATTATTTCACAGTTCACAGTTATTATTTTCACTGTTCAACATGGCAACACTTCCGGAAATGTGACACTGCCCTATAATCTTGACTATTGGGAAACAACAAAACAAAAGTTTTACAAAATCAAGGTTTTGAGGTGTCAATAAAGCTAAGATGGATCCAGGGCGTTGCGGTAAAAAACGATTTATTTTGAGGTCCTTGGTATTTTAAAAGTATTGAAAACTCTTACTCTGGTGGAAATGAAATTTTCGGTGGCAAGAAAGAGCTTTCTATGGGTGTTTTTTACCGTAGCTCTGTAAGGCTTTCGGACGGAAAAGTTTCTGTTTTTGTAATGGCTTTCCCTAGTTACGTGCTAATATTGATTAGTTTACAGGTATAGTTTTCGAGATTTTAATGATCTCTCTTGATCTATTTTGCGTTTTTTTTTTGGGGGGGGGGGGGGGGGGCTGTAATTAAAGTGAAATTGTTATAAAACATAACTTTGGTCACAGATAGCATAATATTACTTAGAAGATGCAAAGCCTTACAAGCTGTTGCTGTATACCCAGTTGCTTTTAGAAACAGATAGCAAAACAAAAGCACATAGGTAGCTTCTGGGTTTTCCTACAAGTAACGTAAGATGGCTTTGGTTGTTCGTTCTTAGCGTTTCCATTTTTATCTGTTCTCTATACTCTTAATTTGGGACATAACTGGTTATGACTAATGACATACTTGTTGTGCGTTTAGCTTGTTGACCCCCTCCCCTTTTTCCCTCAAAGGAATAATGACATGTATAATGTGTCATTGAAAAGAATTTAGTTAATGTATTAAAAAAAAAAATCGCATTTTAAAAACAGTCAGTTTAGCAACTGTGCCAACATAAATTTCATTTAGCGTTTATGTTTCAGGATCAAGACATTCAACAAGTTTTTGAAAGATCGAATCCTCAACAGGATATGCTGCTACCAGAAGATGGTATCAAGGAGAGAGTGCTTCTGAAAAAGGGGGATCACGTTTACGTTATGACAAAAGGCTTTAAAGAACCCTGGAAGAGAGGAAAAGTAACTGATGTGTACACAAGACTAAATAACATGGTATTTTCCTTTTTTCTTTCCTCTTAATGTATTTTTCCTTGTCTGGCATAATTGTCATCCCCTAGATGGTGATGGCTTTAGAACATGGGTGTCAAATACATGAACTATAGGGCATGATCCGGCCCTGGAACATCTAGAAATTGCCTGCCGCCTGAACTACATATTTTGGAACTTTCCAATTTATCACACTGAGTCAATGCTACTTTCTCGAAACCACGAAATATAATGCTCAGACTTCAAGTGTTTCCAGTGATATTCACCCAAAGTAAAAACTGTTTTAGCATTGAAGATTAATACTTCTACTACCCATACCATTATTGGCATACGAAAAAAAAGAAAAAAAGTATTGAACATTCATTTTCCAGATAGATTTTTAGCAAACTATCAGGATCAATGTAGCCAGTGCGATTTGATTCGTCGATGTTCTGATTGCACCCAAAACAAAAAGACATAATTTTTTTTTTTTTAATGATCCTTAAATTAAGAATATTTTTTTAAATCTTCATCCCTTCGTTGAATTCATTATTTTTGACCGTCATGATTTTTAATCTATCAACGTCGGGGTTAAAGTTTTTTTTTCTTTTAGCAGGTTGCATATTTTAAATATACCAAGTTAGGCGACGCTTTTGGTTTTTACAGGATTTCGTGGTTTTCTTCAAAACCACGATATCAAGATTAAAAGCGCTTTCAGACCAAAATTTTTAGTTACGCTTCTCCAAATTTTGTCTTCTTATGGTTTGTTATGGAGCTTGAGGTTGAACTTTGCTCCGTAATTTAGGAAAATAAGGTGTCAAACGGAGTTGAAATTTGTTCAAATTTACGCAACAGAAACGTAAAAATGGAGGAACTAGGAAGAATTTGGTATATTTGTTCTAGAAAATAGGTTCATTGACAGTAAAAGAGAGGCTAACCACAAAAATACGATAATGCATGGGAAGGCAAAGTGCATATTAATAATAATAATAATAATAATTTATTTTAAACCCACATCATGTGCAGAAATGATGATTGTGGAGTATAAAGAAAAAAGTATGTAATTCACTTCATACATGAGTACATAAAACTTAAAAACTTTACAAGAGCACAGTAACCAAAGAATAGAAAAACGTTCAAGATACAAAAAACAAAAAGCAAAAAAAAAATAGTGGCAGATACTTATATGTAGACTGGGGTAGTTTGCTGGCAAGCTCCGTAAGCCTCGACCCAATATCCGGAAGACCGTAAACAGATATGAGATTCCGATTTCTATACCATGGAGGCAGATACAATAGAAAGTGGGAAAACTAGAAATAATATGAATGAAGTGATGTGATCTTTTTGGTGAAAAATAGGGTAAATTCCAGACAGAAACAAAACCGAGTGATATGTAAAACCCGAATATAATTTTGCAAGAGATTTTCTGTTGTATCTTCCTCGATTTGCAACAATTTTAGAATAACTTAACTGAATTTTCTTTTTGTAATCAGCGACGACGAGCTTTCGGAAAGATTTTAGTGCTTTACTAACATTGATACCCAGTCACCGGAAAGAAGGAAGAGACGAGACAGAAAAAGATCCGCAAACTAGGGGTCGTATTATTACTATTAAATGAGAGATATTCACACTTTGAAAGATTAAGAGAAAGTCCAATGGTATGAAGTTTAGATGCTATTGTTGAAACAGACAGGCAAAGCCATATTTTAGTCCTACTGATCAAAAGGATATCATCTGCACAAGCAAGATAAGAGATGCTAACGGAATTAAGAATGCAAGTGGGTGGGATAGAAGAAAGAACAGATGGTATACAAAATTTAAAAAAAAAGGAGAAAGGACGGCACCCTGCCGGACCCCAAACCACACTGGAATTTTGCTTTCGGAAACACTCATGCCCGTTTTAATCCGCAAAAAAGAATTGGAATACCAATATCTAAGAAGAAAAATTACTGAAATGTTAATACCGTGACTAAAAAGGGAAAAAATAGCTTGAGAATGGATAACGATGTCAAAGGCCTTGGAGAGATGCAGGGCCCATCAATGTAACTCTAATCCATTTTTAGTTACCTCAGTAAGAACATTCGCCAAAACTCGATGTGCTTGCTGGCAACCTACCCCAGCTGAAAACCCGATCTAGTTTTCACCAAGATATGTGGAAGAGTTAGCAGAAGGAAGGAGAATACGCTTGAAAATTTTGCTTATATTGCAAAAAACCATAATTGGCCTGTATGATGCAAACTCAGTCGAAAATTTTCCTCTTTTCAAAATTGTGGTATCTGTTCCGCACAAAAAACTTTCAGGCACAACCGAGGTACATAAACACATTTGGAAACGAATCTGTAGATGTTGTGCAAAAGCTGGGTAATCAACGTTTAGGTCTTTGGCACTTATGACATCACCATCAGTAGAACTTGATTCGAGCTTCTTTATAGCTGGTACCACCGAAGATAAATGAACTGGGAGCACCTGGTTCTGGCGGAGTGATGTAGGAAGCGCAGAATTAATAAGCTTCATAAATGTAGCATGAACGAGATGGTTTACGGTGTTAAAAATCTGATCATAATATTTGCACCAAGCAGCAGGGCTAATTGGGGTACTCGTTGAAAAAGAATCATCAATTTTATCTGAATTGAATACCTTTTTCCAATCTAATTAACGTGTCGGAAACTTACAAATTTTAGATTTTACAGACCGTAAATACTTTTTATACTCTAGTTTATTTTTCTGTTTAAGCTCAAATACTACGCCGTTAAGTGGCCGTCCGCAAGAAACCCATATACGCAGCCAAAATTTGGCTTTGTTTTTCCCTATTTTTAGACCTGTATCTCACGACCATCCAGGCTTCCGCATATTAAATTTTACACGTTCCTCAGAAACGGCCGCTCTTTCGGTTTCCTTCATACATGATATAATATCAAAATAATATTTGTTCAAAAAATTCTTGTCATTTACAAATTTAGATCCAACGTGAAGTAGCTGAAAAGGAACTTTTATAGTAGACAAAAGAGCTGTAAGAGTAGAAATGTTGAGTGCCCAATTAGCCTTATTCTAATTTCGCCTGGTAAACCATCTACGATTCACGCGTGAAATAGTCTGAAATGAATCTGGTGACAGAGAGATATTAAACGAAAAGGAAATTGGTAGGTGGTCTATATCAATTTCTCTTTCGTAAACAGAAACAATTGAAACCGATAAATTTGGAGAGCGAAGAGCGTGGTCTATATTAGTATGGCTCCCAGAATGATGGATATATGAAAATGGACGATTCTTATCCAGTAGCTTAAACTCGGGCAAAGATTGGAAAACCATATCCAATAGGAGGTTTGAATTCAATAAATCAGCATTAAAATCCCCGGCGACAACAAATAGGTAACCAAAAGATGATGCACAATCTGCCACTTTTTTCAAAACACTACATGTCTTGGCAAACTCCTTCAGTAACTGAACAGATTTACGATCACAAGGAAAATATACATTAATAAATACTAGATCGGCAATTCGCACGGCCAAGATGTTTTCTTCACTTTGAAAAAGCACTGGCGTCGCGGATGAAAAAGAAATACGTTTCAAAATACAGGCAAGGCCTCCAGAAGGTCTACCCAACGTAGACCGTGCAGTATTCACAAATGCAGCGTGATTCCCACTCTGTCTCAGCAGGTTGGTATTAGCTTATGATAAAAGATGTTCTTAACGACAAACAATGTTGTATTTGCACGAAAATTCCTCAATGATTAGCTCTTTCCTATATTCTTTGTTTATATTGCACGAAATAACCGATAACTAATCCAACATCATTTTTTCACACCAGCCGCAATGCGCGATTTGAGCACTGGGCACAGTAAACTTTAAAAACCGCGCGACCCACTGCACTTCACGCAATAAGGGATGTTGGTATAGAACGCACCTTTCGAAGAAGAATGATTGCCAGCACAGCGCACGCATTTTCCACCTGACTGATGCATTCGTTTAGAATGTGATCAGGAGACATGCACTTAAAGCAACAACGTGGTACACTTATAAAGTCATAAACGCTGAAAATTTCGTATCCGAATTTTACACCATTTTTATCGCGTCACTTTTACCAAACTAGCCTGAAAAAATTAGCTTGATAGTTTGAGACGACCCAAATCGACTTACATCCTTCACTCCAGGGTGCATTTTCAATTCATTAGCACCAAATGACAGTAGGTATCATTTTTCTATTCCATGATACCACTGCTGCAAAATCTTCATGCCATCACCCAAAACAACAGACTTCACTGAAAACAGAGGCTACAGATTCCTCAATGTTCACAAAAAGTCTATCTACTGGCAATCAAAACTTGAACACTTAGTTGGTGAACAGAGTTCTTACGGTTTGTTAAATCACTAAAAAATAGTGAGATATCAGAGATAATAATAGTAGAGTAGTCATTGGCAGGTTTTAAGGGGCTGTAGCATGACTATTATAGCAGCGGAATATGGTTGGAATATCCCTCAAGCTGGTTGGAAATTCTCTTTAATTGGACATGCAGCTCATTCACTCTCGAAAAAAGAGTAGAATAAGGTGCGACTGGTATCAATGGCATTTCATGGGGGCTTATAATAACAATTACTAGGATGTTAAAATCATTTGTATTGCTATTCTTAATAAAGTCTAGAATATCACTTAGATGGTTCATTGATGTCTTTGATCCAGTCCGCTACTCAAATAAACATTCTGAATACAGCTTGGACCCAAGCCATTTCTTTGCCTTCACAATATCATCAACGTCAAAAAACTCCGCACCAAACTTCTTAATCATCTCATCATCAATTCCTTTCTGAACGTTTTGCTGAACAAAATTCAGCACCGGACAATAATGCAATTTTTTTCATCCCCTCTAGACATGATAAACAGGTATAGCGCGCTCACAATACGTCTTGCTCGTTCAAGTGGTAGATGAATATTGAACTAACTAGGGGGAAATCATAGGTGAAAAAATAATTGTTGTACTCAAAGGAGTATGGCAGTTAGAATAGGACCTTCCAAATCCAAAAGAATGGTAAACGCTTTGAAAATTAAGTAAAAGCGGCAGTTACCACTTTAATTCATTGAATATTTTTCTGGTGGTTTCCCTGCGAGAGAAGTAAGGGAAGCGTTGAAGGCTGTCTACCTTATCCCCGCAATTTAAGGGGTATTCACCCCTCTTCTGCTTACTTTTCTTTCCCCACCTCGATCGCAGCTTAATTGCCTCTAAATATCAGATGTCCTATTTATTTATATTTTATTCACACTGATTGATGGCTCTTCTCCTATATTATCACTGAAATAATTCGAGTTCAAACCACTTTTACAAAATATAAATAAATGTCCAGGAACTAGGTCTGTAGATTATAATATTTTTAATCCGTATAAAAATGTTTTGAAAAAATGGTCACGCAATTAACACCAGCCACTGAATTATCTTAAGATCCTACCGAGTTTCAACTTCATAAAATCCAGAAAAAGGTGTTATCTCTTTCAAGACTAAATCAAGACTGCACTATCTTCAATAAGTTCTCCAGCTGAATGGTTGTTTCAGTTTTAAACAGTTTAAAATTTTGCGCATAAATTCTAAAAGTGTCCTCAATTAACCAACGAATCAAGGAAAACCTATAGATGTACACAGGTCGTCGTTCTGTAAAACTGTTTCCAGGAAAAGGCCTTGTTATATAACAACCAATGGGAAGACTATCCCCCTAGAAAAGGCGTGGAAACAGCGTTAATTCAGGGAGCTCATTGAAACAAGGAGTCTAAAAATTTCAATTATCGGTGTAGTTCCCAAATTTTGACCAACTAATCATCACTTTCAGATCTATAAACACCAACATCGGTGAACAAACACTTGTAGAAGTTGCAAGCAGCATTATACGAAAATAGTCGATGTAGTTGAAGGACCGAAATTCAGATTTCTACGGGTGTTGAAGTTTGATGGGCTTACCCCTATTCCTCCAACGGGTAAAAATTTATTGAAATCTGGTCACTTTCAAGTCTCCGTCAGATGAGAAATAAGGAGACCTGGGGGAAAAGAATGTTGAAAACTGCCTGTGAGGCCCCTTTCAAAGCTTCTGAGGTAGTAGAGATTCCAATTCTGAACTAATGTTGCAATACTGTCATTCTGGAGGCCTGTTTCTGGTAATAAAGTTTTTTTTGTTGTTTATATCCGCATTGGTTATCTTTGCCTCTTATTTTGCTAAGAAAATCAGTAAATTAATTCCTGGTAATGCGTGATTCTCCAACATCTGGTTTTTCTATTTATCACTTTTAGTATGGCATAAACTCAGTGTTTTCTTTTCATTCGTTACCAGTGCTATCATCAGATACCTGGGAAGCAAGCACTGGTAAAATCAAGTGCTGAATGATGAAAGTAGCGTTTTCAAGAGAAGAGCAGCGTTTTTATGGATTGTTTGCCTACTTGGTTCTCAAGGAAGATTCGTTTGGTCTGAAAGCTTTGCTACATAAAAGTATACGCGTAAAAATTCTTTCTTTTTGGTCTGAAAGCTTGATGGAACGAACCATCTTCATGTGAGACTTTGCAAAGAATAGCATTTTATATATATTTTTGTATATTCTTTCCCCCGGTGCTTGTGAGAAAATGGAGTCCGTTTGAAAACAGTGTATTATATTAGGGAATAATAGCCTCTAGGTGCAGTGGTATTCTCCAGTTTGAGGGGGATTTGAGGATTAACATTGGTGTAAAGGCAAGGCATTTTTCATAAGCTTAACTACTGCTCGGTTTTCCTAAAAGTATTAGCCCTCCCCCTCCAACAGGTGTCTCAGAGCTAATTCTAAAGTGAGTTTTTATAAAGTAGTTTTTTCATATTTTTGTTATTTGTGTTCTCGAAGAAAGAACTTGTCGCGAAAAGCTTAGAAAGTTTTCTTTTCTGTCTTTTGCAGAACTATGAGAATGTCATCTTTGGAGTTTATAACATTTTTAAGAAAACAAAGTAATTGTTTCTAGTCTACTAAATAGATAGTTGGAAGCGAACGAACTCAATCAATTTTCCGGAACCCTAAATTCTGGTTTTTGTTTTTATTTCATTTAGAATAATTAATTTTAATAGAGTTTTCTAGAATTTCGTATGTATGTAAGACTTGGATCTGGAATTTTCACATACTCAGGTCTGTGCGATCTATTATATAATGAAAGGACGTCTCAATATTCCCCTCATCAGGAATAATTATCCGAAGAGTCAGTCGGACCTTGGCAAGACGTTGTTGGAAAGTAAGATCCAATATGCTAGTTATCATCACGACATCAACGAAAAGATATAGTCGAATCTCACCCGGTCTTGGTGGAACGTAAGAGTAAGTTCCCTCTTTGTCCATTCTGTGAGCTTTGCTCGGCCCAGACACGTAGATTCTTGTGCTCGATCTTAATAAAAACTTGGTAAGAAGTTAGAGATTGTATCCAATTTATGACGTTTGGAATTATGAATCAATCCAAAAGATGGACAAGGGGACCAGGCAAGTCAGCAGAGGTTGTCTGTTCTCAACTGAATTTAATCAAGATTATAATTTGAGGTCCTATTTGCCCCGCTCTGAAGCCAGAAATAAAGAAGGCCAACTTAAATTTCTGTCGTCAAGATTTTCAAGATCTGTCGCTAGGACAGAAGGATAATTTAATTTTATTTTTTAGAGGAAGGGATAGTTTTACATCGAAGTGGTATAAAATAAACTAAAACACAAAAGAAATAACCAATAAATAAACAACATTTCATTCGAGTCAACTTTTTTCACATATGACAACTTTTTTTTAGAATGAGTATGACTTGCATGGAGCTTTAGTTGCAAGAGGATTCAGTTAACTGTAGGTTGAGTTGTACGACGGCTCAATTACAATGGGATTCACTAACATGGGGGTTCAGCTGCACCTGGGGTCAGATGCATGAGTGTTAAGTTGCACCTGAGTCAGATGCACGAGGGGTCAGTTGCATAGGTTGAGTTGCACGGGGTTCAGTTACCCGAGAGGTGATCTGCAATGGAACCCATTGGGTTTTAGTACCTCGCTATAGATATTAAAAATTTTAATTTTGCAATGGATAGTTGTAACTTTTCAAATTTGTTTTTTAAATGTTATCAACAAATTCTGAAAAAAAATGGCCGCAAAAATGAATAGGAGCACTCTTTTGCTTTCGTTTTTTATCTTTATAACTACCAAGAAGGAAATGGATAGAAAAGCATTCCGTAAGGCTTCTTTTTTACCGAAACTAACCCCATTAATGCAGTAGTTTTGGAACTTCTGAAAAGGTTGCAAGCACTAAAACATTGAGTACATCATTCTTGCGTTTTTGGGCCAAAATTAAAAAAAAAAAAATGGCTGGGGAACCAGCGTTTTTAGAAACTCGAACATGACTCTCAAGTTAAAAAAAAACTGAAATAAACGTTCATGTTTTTCTATTTTTTTCTACCATTTCTTTTTTTTTTTTTCATTTGTATCGAGGTTTTAGAGAGAATGACAATGTGTCACTATTATGACAAATAGTCAGTGTGACTAATTGTTCCTTTAAGTGTAGCTAGTATATTTTGGTTAGTATATTAGCTAATATGTTTAGCAGTTCTTTTAAGAGGATTCGAAAGCTAAAACGATCACCCTATCTCTTCCATTATAAACTTTTTTAGTTAGTGTGGCCAAACTATTCAAAATTGACCGGGCGGTCTTGCCATAATTTGTACAACTTGGACAAGAGATCCAACTAAACGATTGATAACTAAAAGTCTACACCTACTTCCTTATAAATCTGAACCATTTAAACTTCTCTCGTTTTGTGCCGGATATGGATATATTCAAATTTAGCGAAACTTACATCATTAGATAGTGTAAATTTAGTTTTGATCTATCAGAGCAGAATTTTCTTTTTATATTTTAGAAAAGGACAGTCCCTAAACATTTTCTAGCATACTTGCTTGGAAAAGATAAAAAATTAGCTTAAAAAAGTATAATTGAATAGTTTGACAGGTTTTAAATTTCCAAGTTTTGCTAACCGTCTTGATTGAAATCTTTGACGACATTGGATGCATATTATTTATGCTCTGTATACATTGAATAGATAGCGTTATGGCTAACAAATGGGTAGAGGTTATTCGGTTTCTTTGTTTTAATCTTCTCTTTAGCTTTTCGAACTGTTGACACATTTAAGATCCCCTTTTAATTTTTACCAAAATTGCCCGGGAAGTTCGCTATAATTCTGGGAAAATTCGTTAATGAGCTCTTTGACTTTGAGACTCTTACCCGACGCTGAGGCTCGCGAAATGATCTTTAAGATATCGAATCCCCTTTAGTTTGACTAGTATATTTAGAGCTAGATTCATATCGGTTACTCTAACTCTTTATTGCCAGCACAGATGAAATTAAGTTCCAAAATATTGCGCCTGATTAGTTTTCGGTTGTATTTCCTAATCACATTCGTTAGCTTTCGTCTACGAACTTTTAGCACAAAATGTTTTTCCCAGCATTTTCTTTTTCTTTCATGGGATTAGCAAAAATAAAATCAACCTGAGTAATACTTTTGTTCTTGATTTTTAGGCACATTATCAAGTTACTTGTGGATCTATCAGAAAACTGTTTAGTTTAAAGCATCTAGCGTATATTGCACCAGCTGCTGTTGTTGTTCGACGTGGAGTCCGTGTCATCGCCAACTACAAAGACGAGAATGGTGTAGATGTGGGATTTTATGCCGGTATTGTTGCGGAAAGTCCAAGAGCTGTAAACCAATTCAGGTGAGATTTCTAGATTCGTGGTGATTTACCACTCTCAGTAAGTTTCGTTTCTAACTTACTTTTCATTTTCTCTGGAACCAGAGCGTACAGCCCGGCACTAACAGCAACTGGAATTATTTTGAGAACTGTTATTTTCATACGCGTGTTGGGAATCCTTTGTCCGAGGGACATGGGTTCGATCCCTGACGTGGTCGGTTATTTGGTTTGGGACAGGGGTCAGTGGCATGACTCTGTAAGCTCAGCCAGAGTCGACCCAGCTCTAAATGTGTACCTGGAGAAATTTGTGGAAGGTAGGCAGGAAGGGTGTGTGAAAGCACAGGATAGCTGGCTCCCACCATCCTAATGCACTTCCTGGCTGAAGGACCACGAAACGGAGATCACCACCGCCTGTTTGGACCTTGAGGGTCTAGTGCCGCCATACTGACTTACTTACTTTTACATTGTTTTCATATCCTCGGTGGCTATGTTGGCGATATTTAACCACCTGAAACCAGCCCGTACCTTCAGGTCCAGCTTAAATGTTTGCAAAGGATTTTTGCTCCACCCATCTCCATTTTCGTTTTCTTGTTATTTACCGTTTCAGTTGTCACTTGGCTTAGTGCCTTTGAGGAACTGAAGTTTATAGACTCCATTGCAAGCTATTGTATAGACATCCTCATAATTAAATCATGCTGCAGCGATCCCATCTCTGCTTGAAATACCACCAACAATTTAAACATATACGTACCTAGCAAAAACAAATGAATTTTTTGCTAAATGTAGCATCTGTTATGATTGCTCCTGCTGCATCAAAATGCGGCATCAATAGATTTCTCAGCTGGTGAACACCGGTTTTTTTTTAAGTAGATAATACTTTGATTAAACTTTTAGTACTGAATCATTTTAGTCCTAATTATGGTCAGTCTTCCTGAAATCCTATTGAGTAATTTTGCTTCTGCAGATTTGACGAGAGGATAAAGATATGGTACAGAAATCTAACAACTTTTGAGTGTTTTAAAATGTTTTATAAATGTTGTTTTATTTTGGGTGTGAGGATTGATCGATTGCAGTTTGTAACTAACGTCACCTTTGAGATTAGGCATAAATAGCAAGTGATATAGTTTACAGGTGTAACAGCTCAGTGATTTATGACCCAGGAGAATAAAAGTCACGTACCTTATTGTGTTTAAATTACATTCTGGACCATTTTCAGATATTTAATTTTCTTCGATGATGGATATGCACAGTACTCGTCATGCGATGGTCTCCGAGTTGTGTGTGATCAATCTGAGCGTGTATGGGAAGATGTGGATCCTTCAGCTCTCGGGTTTATTAAGACTTATCTTTGCCAGTTTCCAGAAAGACCAATGGTCAGGCTCAAGCCTGGGGACACTGTTAGAGCTAAACACAGCCGTAAGATTTTCCATTATGTTGCACTTGTCATTTTCGTGTTCACTAGATAGATACGCTTGAGTAGCAAACAAGGGAAAAACTGTGACCCTAAAGTACTTATTTTTTTGTATTACTAAAGAGAGAGGACTTATTAACAAGTGAAGAATTCTAACTACCTCCTATCAAAACTAAAGCTTGTCCATCTAGCAGGAAGAGAAAATAAATCACTTAAGAAAAATCATCCCATGATTCCTGTTTCTAATAATCCTGATCCGAGCCCCTAGGGATAGGAATCCTGGGATCTAAGCCACATAAAAGGTGTGCTCTGGGGACAGTCTAAGAAATGAAACTTTTGATTGTATTTTTTTTTTTTTATAGCTATTTTTTGGGACGTGAGAGAGGCTTTGTTATCGATATCTAATAATGTGGAGGACCGCATGACCAGTTCAGTGGCGTCGACTCACGAAAGTGTAGGGGGGGCAAAGATTTTTTTCGATCTTTTTTTAATGAAGATAAAAAAAAAGAACAATATTGAGCCAATATACTTAAAACAGAAGGCAACCATAGATCTTCATTCTCTTAATTAGTAGCTACCACAGCAACCACGATTTACTAGGTTGCAGCTACCGCTGCGTCAACGATTAAAATTATTTCTAAAAGTTATTTTTTGTCAACTACAAAAGACGCTATATGTAGCAATTTTCTTTAAATTGAACCATTAGACAGCTCCCTTTGTTGTTTCAGTACCCTGCTAGCTGCAGAGAAAGATGAACGGTAAAAAGATGCTTTCGATGCAGAATATCGTGATTGTAGCTACTTTCCTTGTTTTTCTAGCCAATTGATTTTCCTTGTTGTTCAAGCCAAGGAACTGTAAGTTTCTCTTATAAAACTTTTGGACAAGGTGGTTCTAGTAGTGTGTCTTGCCTTGCGATCTGATACGATTTTTAGAAGTTTTAGGAGTACAGTGATATTTAATAGCTTTTGAAAAATCCAGCACAGGGGTGAAAAATAAAAACGACCAGTTAGCCGGTCTCGCTACTTAGTTAGTCGCAGATTTAACATAGCACATAGCTAAAATAAAAATAAGAAGATATTTTTCAATTTCTAGCGGGAGGCATTGATCCCCCACCCCCCATTCCTAATTGCTGCGCCTAGTTCACTAGCTATATTTATTCAAGGCAAATCCTATGTGACAAGTTTATTTTGGGTGGGTGGGATGAGTGGATTCATTAGAACGGCACATAGATTTTTTCAGTATATTATATTATAGAAAACTATAGAAATACTGCGAGTTTTTTTTTTGGTTTTTTTTTGTAAAAGTTGTAGTCCATAATCATCAAAGAATAGGCAAAAAATCGAAATTATCAGATATATATATATATATATATATATATATATATATATATATATATATATATATATATATATATATATATATATATATATATATATGTATATATGTATATATATATATATATATATATATATATATATATATATATATATATATATATATATATGTGTGTGTATATATTTAGATTGATTGAGATCCTGTTGCTGAAAGCTAATCGGCTCAATAGAGCGGTGCTTCTCATATTTTTTAAAATCTTTTTCTCAGTCAGTCTAAATTTAACACTGATGATACCTAGAATTGACTGTGTTTTGATCCCACGCTATCAAGCGGATTAATTGTTTAAATCATTTTGCCACAAAATCATTTGTTACAGATATTTAATTGCTAAATCATTAATTTTTGTGTATAAAACTTTGACCTCAAAGTTTGTTTTTTTTTAAACAAAAACTAACATTTTCCTTATTTCCTATCTGCTATTACTTCTAAGTTCCAAGATGTTTTCAGTAAAGTCTAGTTGTGGCGTTGTGAAAACCACTTGGCTGTAAACATCTTAAAATCTGTTAGGTTTTTATTTAATACAGAAAACAAAATCCCGACACCAGACTAAGTTTTTTTTTTTTTTTTTTTTTTTTTTTTTTTTTTTTTTTTTTTTTACGACTTACCTGTTCCACAACCAACAGTAGCTACATTTTTGTGTGTCGACTCTTTACTTTCATTTAAATGATACATTTCATTGACACGACTTTTAGGACACTTAAGCAGAAAATTAGTTGCGATGAGTTATATTGTCTGCTTATAAGTATGCTTATATTGATATTTATGTATTTCTAGAAAACTGGTACGAGACACAAGTTTTAAAAGTCGATTATTCTTTGGCTCTGCTCAAATTTCGAAATTCCGAAGAAAGAATTGAATGGATATACAGAGGCTCTATGAGATTAGAACCACTATACCATGAAATGTCACAACGAAGCCGTGCCCAAATTATCCAAAGACGAACAGTGGCAACTGTTGCGCCAAACGTAAGAAGCGTGGCAAAAAAAAGTACCTCGAAGAAAGTCTCACAGACTTACGGTAATGATCGTTGATTGATTTGACTCTCTCATTCTCCCCTCGGTTTTCTGCTTCTTTCTTCCTGGAATTTTCTTAACTCTTAAAAAGACAACTTGTGTACCTGTATCTTAAATACACTATGTCACAATAAATGATACCCAAAATGGTAAGACACTGTAATTCCTGAATTTTGAATAATTTCCCAATTTGGCATTTTGAAAGGGATTAAAAAAGTTGATGGGGAAATTTTTCCGCCTAGAGGAGGGGAGTTGAAAAGGATTAAAGGGCTGATGCACATCCCGTTTATGGGAATACAAAAAAAGACAGGAAGGTTTGGCTTGTATGGGGTATGGCATAGTAGGACTGTTTTCTCTTATTTATTTATTCAGTTTGGATTCAAGGGTTTGTTTCTAAACTTTGTATTGAAGGGAATTTTTGTATTAAACCTGACCCTTGATTTGTATTTAACATAAAGGCTTTTAAGCGTTTAAAAAAACATATTGTACTACCTTGTTATGCTTACAAACTGCCCTAAAATAAGGATTTATTAACCTGTTTTGATTTTTCTTTCCCACAACTCGTATAAGTTTCTGGGACTTTTTCTTTTTCTTTCTCTGTAACTCCTCTATTTCTCCCTCTTTCTCTCCCCTCCTTTCTCTTGGTCTGTTCATCTTCTTTTTCTCGTCTTCTTCCTCTTTCAATATCCGGCTATGACACCCAACTTAACCAAGATACCTTTATGAAGATAACCAGGTCATCTTTGACTTATTCAAACACGAAGTTTTTTTTTTAATAATAAAAAAAGAATGTATGCCGAAAAATGGTAGATTTTATAAAAACAAATATTTTGAACAGAGAAAAACTTGAGACAGTTTTTTATAAGACTCTTTGCATAAATTGAATGTTCCACTTAACCTCTTGACGATTGGGGTCGGAGATAGGGGATTGTAACTTCGTTTAGAAAAAAAACTATGAATTATCCACTCCCCTCCTGAAAAATCAGTCTCTTACTTGTGCCTCTCGATTTTTGGATATATGTATCTTTGCGAAATTCCCAAGTCTTTCCAATTTGTCATTTTTGATTTAACAAGTATCATGTAATATACACAAGTTAAAAATCGAATGGTAATGTATATAGGATTTGTTTTGATAAATTATAAAATTTAATGTTTTAAGACTTACCTCTAGTCAATAGTGCTTAATCAATGCCATCAATTTTAGTCGAACATGCACTGGACAGAACTACCACTTCCCGCGAGAAGGTGACAGCTGAGTATGACGGAGTTGTTCAAAGCGTTGAGGGTCTCAAGAAACCCGTCCAAATTAAATTTGAACCTCATCGTTGCGGTCCATCATGTATTCAAGACTACCCATATGATTGCGGCGATCCAGATTTCAGAACGATAAATCAATTTTGCGTCCCAATCAGGCTTGGCTGGGATAGATTTGTAGTCACCCGGAAAATTGGAAAGACAAAGACAAACAGAGTTTTGACACACTGTTTGTATTTTACTTTATTTTTCTTCTTTTTTTTTCTTTTTTTCAAGCATTAAAAGGATCTTTTTGGAGAGTGAGGGGTGTGGTATAAACTGATATTCATTGTGGAAAAAATCAATAGAAGGCAAGAATGGGTGTATTTTACTCAATATTTAAGGAACAGGATGATTTTTAGTTTAACATTCTAATCAATGTATTGTCAGTTGTGTAACTAGAGTATAATTCTTTACTTTGGCTTGTTATATTTACACAGAATATATCGCTCACTGCTTGCTTATCTTGTTTGATACACAATATTAACTTGTCTGTGGATTTAGCTTTCTCTTTTTTAGAAAATGTAGATGGGGGAGGGGGCAGGTGTGCAAAAGTTCCAAAGCTACCAGTAGCAAAAGTTGCCGACACTTTAGCTGCACAACTTGTGTTTTGACAGCTTTGCTTTGAGCAAAAAGTACTTTTATACGTAAGATTTGCAGAAAAGTAACAAATCTAACTTAGTATAGCTCGTAGTTAGAAATATCAATAGTTTTCTGAATCACAATTAACAATGTAATCTAATTCTGTGGCAAGCCATATACTAGCCATAAATATCATACTCCATAATCTTATATGTACCAATTTATCAAAAGTACTGTATCATATTTACTCTCATACTGCTAATGGAGTATAGTATTCTAAGTCTGAAGTATACTGTATATAGCTTACTGTTGTTACTTTATGGATGGAGTTGTACACTCCAATGCTATTGGCTTATAAAAATAATGCATGCCCAACTGCATGCTTGATACTCATTGATCACTATACTACAACTATAAAAAGCACCCTTTGATTTCCTGGGATAACAATATTGATCGGCAGCCTGGCAGTCGCATGCATTATGAAGCTGTGATATCAGTTTTGCCCTAATCTAATCCCCAAAATAAACAGAGAATTGCTGCTACATTGCAGTGTAGCTGTTATTGGCTACTAATATTCCACGTTCCAACTTTCCCATTACCTGCTTCAACTGTGTATACACCCTGATAGCTACCAACCCTTTTAAGATTCTTTCAACGGACAAATAAACAGTTTTGAGAGAACGTGACGATTTGTGCAAGATATGGACAAATATTCATTTTCAGTTGAAGAGAAGTAAAGTAAGTATCCATACGGCCAAAGGATAACAACGACTTAAAAGTAAATTTTCACATAGCCACATTGAAATTAAATGAGCTTTTAGTTTGAACAAGTTTTAAAAAAAACAGCAGCGTGCGAAGAGATGTATCTCTTTTTGCAGCAGAGAAGAGATATATCACCTGGTAAAAAAATAAAAAATATCAAAAACGAAAACACCTCTTTTTTGTTTTGTAGTTGCTCATTTTTAGAGTTTTGGTTCCTGTTGAGTCGAGCCCTTTTAAGATTCTTTCAACTAACAAATAAACAGTTTCGAGAGAATTTGACGATGTGTGTGGGATTTGGACAAATATTCACTTTCAGTTAAAGAGAAGTCGAATAAGTAAAAACTTGTCGACAAGGACAAAGGATAACAACGACTCAAAAGTAAATTTTCACATAGCGACATTGAAACTCAATGAGCTTTTAGTTCGAACAAGTCTTAAAAAGCAGCAGCGTGAGAAGAGTAACATCTCTTATTGTAGAAGAGAAGAGATACATCACCTGGTAAAAAAAAAAGAATATCAAAAGCGAAACAGTTCTTTTTTGTTTTGTAGTAGCTCTTTTTCAGAGTTTTGGTTCCTGTTGGGTCGATTTACTTACAGTTCATTGCCACGAACTGTTTGATCAATCTTCAAACACAGATATCAGGTAGCAGAGTAAGAAATAAAGACCGACCGTTTGTAAAAAAAGAATGTCTGAAAATAATATAAAACTTTATAAGAAAACAATCTAGAGATAATAACTGAATGTTTACTTTTGGCTATAATATACAATTTTGTATGAATCATGTTTTGGAGTCGCTTCCGTTTTAATCAACTATTACACAAATTTTAATATAATCTATATCTTAATTTTGTATAATTAATAGAGGTAAACGGGAGTGGCTCCATTTTTTTAGGTAAGACGGTTACATTTAGAAAAAGTTTGAAGGGCAAATCTATTTCCACCAATTTTTTTTTTTTTTATTCTATTGTTTTTATCTCAGGATTAGCCTAAAGGATTAGAATCTATAGTGGAGATTTTTTTTATTTATGACTATAAACACAAAGAAATACAGATACTATTAATAAAACATTTTGTGACCCCAAATCTTTTTACTTATTTCGGCGGATTAAAATTTCACGCAGAAAGAACCAGTTAGGATTAAAAAACAAGATCGTTTGACTTCCCTTTCCAACATACGAATAAGGGATAATTTGTCACAGACCAATGAAATTTTATTGCCCATTTTATTACAGGATTGTAGGAAAGTAATCTCTATCTCTCTCTCTCTCTCTCTCTCTCTCTCTCTCTCTCTCTCTCTCTCTCTCTCTCTATCTCTCTCTCTCTCTCTCTCTCTCTCTCTCTCTCTCCCCTCTCTCTCTCTCTCTCTCTCTCTCTCTCTCTCCCTCACTCTCTCTCTCTCTCTCTCTCTTTTTTCCGAAATAATGATTGATGAATTTTGTATTGCATTGATGAGAAGTTTAGGCTGAGATAGAATTGTTGAGTTTTAATGCCGCAAGGCTAACGGCAAATTTGATATTCAAGTTTGAAATACAATGTTTAATTTACTCTTAATATGGGTGGAAGATATCCATAATTTGCAACATAGCAAGATATTTTTTTTATGAAAATGTTTTTTTTATCAAACGGCTAGCAAATCTATTATTAAGTTTAGCAATAAAGTGGGAAACAAAAAATTTCAGTTTTACCGTAAACATGAATTTAAAAACCAAAGTTTTGATTCGTTTGAAAAGCCTCAGTTTTTTCAATTTCATTTTTTTTTTAAATCAGATTTGTGGATAGTTACCCAAGGTATAATATATATATATATATATTACCGCTTGTTACATTTGATTTCATTTCTTTTCAGTTTAGTAAAAAAAGGAAAGGCAGTGTGGTTTTTTATATTTATTTATAATAACAATTAACGAACCTTTTTGGCCTTATATTATTTACAAATATTTCAGGTGATAGAGTTTTCTATCGAGCCCCATGTGGCCGAACACTACGCAGCACGGACGAAGTCTTTAACTACCTTCGTATCACAAACGCCACCTTACCAATTGACATGTTTACAAGTGACACCTCCGTAAGGGTTGGTGTTGAATTTAAACCAAAGAGAGTCTTATACGAGTCTGAGGACATTACGAACGGTAAAGAACGTATGAAAATCAGCTGTATCAACAGTATCGACTTTACAGGCCCACCTTATGTAGAGTATTCAACAGTTCGACTTCCTACAGCCAGGGTGAAGGCACAGATGCACTTGGACCCGGAGTTTTTATCTTGTTGCTCTTGTGTAGATGACTGTCGTGACAGCGAAAATTGTGAATGCCAGAAATTGACAATTCAGGTAATTATAGCAGGCACGTTTCCTGGGTGGCTAATGAGATGTAAAAACAGATGGTGATTTTTTAAACAAGGAGCTATCAGTATTCAGCAAATTCAAGACTATGCTTCTCAGTTCTTGTGTGCAGAGCTCGTTTTCGACAATTTAGTCGTATTCTATTTAATAATTTAGACTTGTTTGTGATTTGGCAAGAAGACGTGTCAAAGGATAGGAGAAGTAATCAAAATCAAAGTGGAGTTAGTATTTAACTCTATCATCTACCATGTTTTTGCCAAAACTACTCTTTGACTCGTTAAGACTCAATGATTGTATATTTGCTTAGTGCTGTCATTTAAGAAGGTATTAATCTTTACAATAATGAAACTAAAACTGAGAATTGAGTTGAGTGTCAAACCTAGAGTAGAGAGTAGTAGAGTAGAGTAGAATATTTTTATTTATAACACGTACATAAATAAATGTCACAAAACAGCGCACATGCCTGGTGGCATACTTTAGCGCTGAAAATATTGCCAACGAAAATACACAGCCATTTTCTAACTAAATTTTGCAACAACGAGAAAGAAAACCCTAATGAACAAAATGCTTAGCATGTCATAAGATATTTCTTCACCAGTCTTAGAAAATGTCGCTTGTTGCTGCATTCTCGAACTTATGCAGGAATTGAGTTCCTGATTTTAGGGCCAATGTGACGGATGCTGAATCCTGCTCTCGATGTCGGGCGAATTTCGCACGAAAAGTCTGAACTATGCGTAGTAGGATAATTATGAAATTGAGAATTAGTTGAGAAAATACCGGAGAAATTTACAGGTAAATTACTATATTGATAATCGTGACAAATACTAGAGATAGAAATTAAATTAAGTTGGTCCTAAGAAAAAATTCCTGAAGTCCCATATAGTTGTCTAACTGAAGATCTGCAATCAACATTAAAAAGAATCCTCATTGCTTTATTGTTACGTATTTGGAGAGATTTGAATATAGACTAAAAGGTAGAAGCCCAAACCAAAATGCAATAGAGAAAATATGGGTGGACGAAAGAATAATAAATAGATTTTAGAATTGCTTTAGGAAAAAAGTGACAAAGACTAGTTAGCATGACAATATTTCGTGAAATTTTGAACGACAGTTTTTTTACATATTTATGAAACGACAAACTTTCATCTAAAATAATCCCGAGATATTTGAACTGATCTACCGGTCTCAATTCAAGACATTCCAGAAAAGAGAGAAGGGATCTGACAATACTGATCCAGTTCTCGAAAATACTATATACTGGCATTTTTTTTTTATTAAGAGCTAGTAAATTCCTTGAATACCAATCAGATACAGTTAGTAACGTACTTTCGAGGTTCTGGAAAAGAACTGATAGGTCGCGGTGAGAAGCAAAAATTACTACATCATCAGCAAACATTATAATTTTACAAAGAGGCAAAACTTCTGGCAAATCATTTATAAAAAGAATAAATAGAATAGGCCCAAGAACAGAGCCCTGAGGCACTCCGTAATTAATTGGAAAAGTTTTGGAACGGATATCACGAGATTTATCAACACAATCTAGTCGTCTCCCAGAAAGGTAAGATGAAAAAAATTTAACAGTGTTGAAAACCCATAAGACTTTAGTTTAAAAAGAAGCAACGAATGATTTACGGTGTCAAACGCCTTTGCGACATCAAGAAAAATCGCCAACACTTGTTGACCATCATCTAGGGAATCATTAATATTTAGTAAAAGCTCATGAAGTGCCAGTTCAGTTGACTTTCCTTTTATAAAACCATATTGAGACGTGTGTAAAATCTTACTATCAAATAAATATTTTTGTAATTGACTATTTTCAAGTTTTTCCAAAATTTTGCTGAAAACACGAAAGTAGAGAAATGCCTCTATAATCTGAAGGGTCAGTTGAACTCCCAGCTTTAGGTAATGCTATAACATTTGCTTTTTTTAAAAGCTCAGGAGAAACCCCATGAATAAGTGATAGATTAAAATATGTGCCAACAAAGGCGAAATGCTTGACGCTATTTGCTTTACGGTTTGAGCCGAAAATCCAAATTCGTCCTTAGAAAAACTCCGTTTAAGCTTCAGAATAACATTTTCAATCTCATGAGGCTTAATCTCAGAAAAAGAAAACGAATTTTCCGCATGTTGCTCATTAACTGGATCAGAAGGGGAATTCAGTTGCATATTTATAGTCAATGCAAGTCTAGAACCAATATTACTGAAATAATCTCCAAAAGCATTTAAAATTTCATTGGGTTTTGTAACATGTTCGCCATTTAAAACAAGGCAATTAACACTAGTATTTTTACGACTATGAGGACGCATCTTTTCATTTATCAATTGCCATGTTTTTCTCATATCTGATTTATACTTCAAAAATTTCTCGTTATAATGTTTTCTCTTCTCATGTCTTATATTTTATTTTAGCTTATTCCTATAAACTTAATTCTTCAAACGACTCAGGTGTCTGTAATTTTAAATAATTCTTAAATTTTCTATTTTTATGTTTTAACGATGCCAAAATAATAGTCTGAACTTTCGTTGTTTTTTTGTTTTTTTTTGCCAATGTTCCTGTGGAAATAATACAAGAAAAGGTGTTAAGAAATTAAATTTTTATCTGCCGTTATCCAACTGAAATGTATTTTGCTGAGAGACTTTGCTCGTAGAACCGGTAAAAGTCTCAGGTTGATTCATCCTGCAGTTTTGACTAATCAGCCTAAAAGTTAAGAGGAGTAAGTAAACTGGGTCAAACCATGTAGAAATGAACTGACAAAGGCAATGATGTCCTCAAATAAATCGCTTTTAACACTGCAACGGAATTCCAAGCCATAGTGGGAGTGGGGTGGAAGGAGAGGGGGTTATGTAAAAAAATTCAAACAGAGAATTCCTGCTGGTGGAAAAATATCCACTGTAAGACCCAATAGTGCTTCGTAACCTATCAGAAACCATCATTATAATGTCAATTTGACTAAAACTTGTCGCTTATTTGAACAGCGGCTTGTCTTGCTGGTTAAAAATGTCTGCTAATCTTTCGTTTAACTTAAGCCTGCTTTTGAATATTGATTCTTGTAGCTTTTAATTGTTTTTATGAAACCCAAACTATATATTATCTTTTGTTATGATCAATCTAAGGTGATACGACGATTAAATGCGTTAATAAACTTTTTCGTCAAGTACAAAGGGCATGGTTCGAACCAAGAGGTGGCGATTCAAATAGCACCAAATTATGCTTTCGTGTCACAGAACTTATGTACAACATAAAAAGAAGAAGATAAAGTTATAATTTTATGCTGCGTGTATAGAAAAAATTTCAACTTTAACATGTTTGTCTCAAGTAAATCCTCTGAATATGCCCTTTGCCTCATTTAAGCTATACGCAGTATTTGAGTTTGCGATTGAATTTCAGAATTTTACTGGTTCTTGTTTTGTGATGATAATCGAGCTGCAGTTGAAGACAGCATAAAACATACAATGTATTGAAGCAAAAAAAAATAACCACCAGTTCATAAGCCAAATCATCCAACTCACTTTAATTTTTTAGCTTCGTTAATGTTTAAGAGTAGTTTCGTACTTAAGATTTAATATTAGGAGCTTAAGATTAATCATCTTTCCTTGGGGCAAACGCAGTATTAGCTGTAAATCGTATATTCATTATTCATTTCCCGTCTTTTTTATACTCAATTTAAAGCAAGAATTAAAGATGTTAGTGTCCGGAATATGAGACTCGACATACTATAGTTAAGTCTGTCACTTTGTTCATTTATTTTTAGTTCTATTTTTTTAGGGTAAATCGTTTGGCAAATTAATTCTTTTGTAAAAACCATTACGGCTCTTTCCCATTGTGCCGCGGAACCTTTTACGATAGCATAGCTAAAGTCTTAACTTTACGCTACGTAATCTTACAAAGCCAATTTCTGTCTATAACAAAGGCATTGCCGCGTAATGAAAAAGCTAACAACTGCAGCAAAATGGAATTTCTGGATAACCGATTAATATTTTTTTATAATGCATTTATAAGTTTTCTCTAGAAAGCTTTTCTTACTTGATCAAAACTTGAATCTTCATCTCAATTTAGTGTTTCCTAATTTTTGAATTGTTTACTTATCATGATTAGGAAGATTTTAGACAAGGATTATGATGGTTCAATGGATTTTTACGTCAGCCGATTGTGGAAGGCCTTGTTTAATACTGGCAGGTTATACTTAGCATAACTTATCCGCTTAGCCAAAACAAAAATAATAATGATAAATAAATAAAATACATACGAAGTATGAAAATCGCTCTAGAAAGAAAGTTCAGTGCGTCATCTGATTTTACAGCTGTAAATTAGTAAATTTAAAAAGTATAAAATGAAAACAAGCTGGATAAGTGGCTAGATATAAAGCTATGCTAAAAAGATCAAGTGGTATGTTATAGTCAAGACAGAAATGAAGTGGTTATAATTAATAGTATTTTTTTTCACTTTTTAGGGTGTTCATGAAGCTGACGGTGTGTTGATCACAAATTGCGGATATAACTATCGTCGTCTACAAGAGCAGATCTCAACGGGCATTTATGAATGTAACAGCCAGTGTTCCTGTAAAGACACTTGTTTAAACAGAGTTGTACAGTTCCCTCTCCGTGCCCGTCTGCAGGTAGGATGGGTTGTGGTTCCGTGTGGATAAATTATAAATTTTTGTTTAAAGAAAGGAGATAAAAGACTATAAATCTTCATTTTAAAAAGTTAAGTTTTCTGGTTGCTCCTCATCAGAGTGGCTTCTGTATTGGTCAAGAAAAGATTGTTAAGGCATTCTTTTCGTGAAAGTGTTCTTCTCTTTCTTTTTTAGGCATCGATGAAGTCTATAATGTAAGTTACAAGAAATTTTATAGGGTAATTATATTTGGTAAGTTTTAGGTACGTTTAGGAAGTTTCTATGTTTGGTAATTATATTGGTTGAGTGATATTTGGTAAGTGAACTCCTTCACTAATGATTATTTGGTCACTAATGATAATAATCATCACTAATGATAATAATGATTATTCACAAGATTATTTGGCTTTAAAAAAAAAACAGTAGTAAAAGACAGAAAAAAAAATTGAGAAAAAGGAAAAAACTAATGGTAGAAAAATATCTTTGTAAGAGAATAATTCAATAAGGAGGAAAATTGCTTGTATCACAAATATTAATACAAATTTGCGATTGAATGAGCCATCCCAAGTGCACAGAAAAAAAGCACTGATGTTTTCCTATCGATAGCGTCAAAGTTTGTCAAATCTATACATATAAATCTGGTTTGACGGAGCAAAACATCGCGCTAATACCGAAATGATCAGTGTTGGCAAATACTGAAAGGTGTCTATTGGGTTGGATAGCGTGAGCAATCTAGACCTGGTTCAGGGTTTGATACCTAGATAATTTGGAGAAGCAAGATCCCTGGGGCCCTTTTGACCCTATCAATACCCAAAGTAATTTTCGTGGTCAGAGTCTTTTTATTAGGGCCAAGATGTGTTTTGGTCTGTGAGCGTGAAAGTCAGCCAAGTGAATGTGGGCTGATAATTTTAAAGAAATGCTGAAGGATTCTTAAGTTATATAAAATATTTAATTCAAATATGTTCAATATTTGATTTCATTGTAAGCAATAGAAATTGATTAAATTCAGTTCACCAATTAAGACCAAAATTAAAATTGGTGTCTCCCAAATGATAGTGATTCAAAAAAAAATTAACATGTCTATGTACATGGGAGGGAAGGGTGCAGTAGTGACACACGCAACAGTTTTGGTGGTAGTAATAGTGGCTGTTTTAGTTGTGATACTAGTTGAAGTAGTAGACATGGTAGAAGGGGTTGCTCTAAGAACAGTCATGGAGTTTAATATAACACCGGAAGCAGTCATGAAAGTTGTAATAGTAATCCATAGGGCTTGTAGTGGTAGTCACGTAAAAATAAACGTTGTACAAGGGAGGTCTTGGTAAAATTTGTCTTTAGAAGAAACGTTGCGGTAGAAATAGCAGTTGTGCTATGCGTCCCTGCACTTGTAACAGCAATAGCAGCATTGGATAGAATAATTGTAGCATGAGTACTTTTACAGCTAGTTGTTAATGATGTAGCAGTAACAGCATCAGTCGCTATAGGAGTTGTCGTGTTGAGATTAGTGGTCAGTCTGGATACTTTCCTTAAAGATAAACATCCCAAAATTCCACATAACTTCATGGCCAACCTTCTACATACTATATGCTATGCGCCAATATTAGTTTAACCCGTGCCTTTTGATGTAGCAGTAACAGCATCAGTCGTTGTAGGAGTTGTCGTGATGAGATTAGTCCTCAGTCTGGATGCTTTCCTTAAAAATAAATATCAAAAATTCCACTTCATAACTTTAGATCTGTGGTCGCCAACCTTCTACCTACTATGTGCTATGCGCCAATATTTGCCTAACCCGCCCTATTGATGTAGCAGTAACAGTAACTGTCGTGTAGGAGTTGTCGTGATGAGATTAGTGGTCAGTCTGGATGCTTTCCTGAAAGATAAATATGTGTATGTGTAAACAAATTGTGTAAACAAATTTAAGCAAAAGTTATACTGCTTTCTTGAGTTTTGAATTCGCTCTCAATTTAATATGTATTTATTTTTGATCAATAATCTTTAATTACCATGTGCTGAAGCAGATATGGCAGGTGTAAGGATGTCATATGTCACTTATAATCACCCATTGCGCCAAGTATGGTCATTTCTCAGGGGTGGGCGATCCCTGCTTTGTATATATGCAATTTATTTATTGACACAGTTCAGTTTCAATGATTAGCACTACTCAATCATTTAGGACAATTCCCTGAGTGATTCCTGAATTATCATGAGTTGAAAAAAGTGTAAAATGTTCATGTGTGCGAAGCAGGGTAGGGTATCGAGTCCCAAGTCCAATTAGGCATCGCTTTTCTCGGGCATGCTGGTGTCATTTCTATGTAGAGAATTTCTTAGACTTTCTTACTTTTTTTTATTAAACTGGTAACATTAAATTTTTGATCAGTATCGGGCACCATGGGGACGGCCATAAAGGACTTGACTGTCTTGATTTGAAAATCAAGTATTTTGCAGTAGGCATCAAGACATGGCTAATTGTAGAAAAAGCCAAGACAGATAGTTTGAGAGATTGGGAGGGAAGTCTGGGATAAGCCCTTTTTAGGATTGTATAAAAATGATGTTATTTCATTTGTTGATAGATAAGTCTACCTATCACCCGTACATATGTCATTACTAGGGCAGAACTAAAGTAAGATAGAACTAAGGTAAGAACTAAGGTAGATAGACCCTCATAACTAGTGAGTAAATAGCGTCTGATATTATGCGTCAATTAATTTGTAGGATGAGGCCTGATATTAACCTTTGTAACCGCGTGCTAATATCTATTTTATCATTTGAGTCAATCCAGCAGCCCATTGGACGCCCAATGCTCATATAATAGAGCTAACTTACCTATGCCTACGGCAAATGAAGCGTATTTTTCGAAATTAATATATATTGACTCCGATTGAGTAAAAACTCCGATATTTATGGACAGTTTATTTGGATTTCACATTCCGATAAGAAGCTTCAATATCTTTGCCCTCAAAAGTAACCCATATCAAGGAGTCTTATGCGAAAGACTATATATCTATATATGAAATAGGAAAGACTATATATTTTCCTATCCGAATAAGAAATTATGCGAAACTGTGGCATATATGGGCTTAATATGTGATTCCTTGACTTACCAAAGCAAAAAAATTCTTTGTGTAAAGAAAAAAAATTCCTTGTCAGAAAACCTTCTAACAATAAAAGTCTTGGCCAATTTATGTGGGAGAGGGCAGAGTTATTGAAAAAGTAATAAACCTGCATATTATGACAGACATAAAATTCATAAAAACATAATAAACCAAGAGTAGCAAAGACAATATCAGCTTGGAAAAAAAATATCATATTATATCTATGTTGTTTATTTGAGTTCTGTAAACAAAAATTAAAACTTTTTTGTCCAAGCTGATTGTCTTGGTGTGAGAATTACTTTGTACGCCATTAAAACAATCATTAGTAAAGATATAAGGGTTTCAGTATTCATGATTCGGTAGAGTCAAGCTTTCGCCTTTTTTCCTTTGCTTCGGAATTTTCATCCTTTAAGATCTTGATTAGCTCGAGGCATTTGCAGCTTTTTTTATCTTATTGTTTTTCTAGTTACCATCTAGCTTTTTCTCTCCTTTTTGTAGTTGTTTAAAACTAACAAGCGAGGATGGGGAATTCGCACCCTGGATGACTTACCTCCTGGCTCATTCATTTCAATTTATGTTGGCCAACTGCTGGCCGATGATGAAGCCAACATGGCTGGAAAAATGGCTGGTGATGAGTATTTTGCGGATTTGGATTTCATTGAAGTTGCACAAACAGCAAAAGATGGCTATGAGTCGAATGTTCCCAGTGACGACGAGGAAAAAGATCCGTAAGTCAAATTTCTCTGCCTCCTTTAAAATTTTACTAACTGTTTCTTTTATTGCAAAAAGTTCAATCCAGAACGTTTTACAAAATTGTCCACCCCTTTTTTTACGAAAAAGAAGAGTAAACTGCACACATAGCACAATATTTTGCTTGGTTGAAACATATGTTTTATCAGGGGTTTCATCGACTAAACTGATTAACCTTTAAAATAAAGAGCCAAAAATGTAAAGAAGAGACCCATTGTTGGTTGTGATTTTAATATGCTATTATCTCGTTAAAGAGGTGTAAAATAACCTTTAGGATTTATTTGTGTTTTTCTGATTTTTAGTATTAATGAGTATGTTGGAATAGATTACAGCATGAGCTTAATCAAAATGTTCTAAGAAAAAACCAACAGTCATATCATCTTTGATAGCCAAAATTTGTTTTGTTATTTTTCGGGAATATACTAGTATAGTAAGATTTTTTTTTTTTTTTTTTTTTTTTTTACATTCCAAAGATTCACACACACCCATGTGTGAACTATTTAAGACTAATTAAACTTGTATAGTCTTTGTAAAATACAAAATAGCTGAGCATACTTATGCTAAGCTAAGTAAAATATAAAACAGTTGTTTTTTGTTCGATTGATTCAGAATGTTGTTTTTCAGTTTACAGTAACATAGTCTTATTAATTGACAAGGTGCTATGTGACATCTTTTGTCAAATGATGCTTCGTGACTTTTTTATTTTTTAGTAAAATCTTTTTTTAAGTAATTTTAAATATGAGACTGATAAAAACATAAACATAACTTTACTGTTTTTATATTCGGATTATGTAGATTAGATGTTCAAGCAAATACCAAATAAAATCGTATGCATTTTATCCAGTCACCATACCGTTTCCATGTTTTCCAAATGAACCGATGTTGTTTCTGAAAAGTTTTGTTGTATAATTTGTATGATGAGAGGGGGATCCCCCCAAACACATCCGGATGATATCTGAGGTCATCCAAAAATGACATGCTTAAATATATAAATCCCCCCCCTCATATAAGTTGATATACATATCTTTGTCTTTCATATTTGACCTGTTTAACTCTCGCATTTAAAGCAGGCTTAACTTCTGCTTAAGTTCGTTTTCTTATATGATAGAACCTTTGTTATAAAATATTCACCAACAGTTTTTCACGTGAATAATAGTGTTGAGCCTGTAATGGATCAGAAAATAATAATAGACCACTTTAGTAATAAATAATAAACTATTAAAATAATATTCTTAAATATTAATATGTTTATAATAATAATAAATTTATTGTAATAATAATAAACCAGTTTAATAGACCAGTTTTTTTTTGTTTGTTTTTTTAGCGAAAGCCAACAAATGGCAAGGAATTGAAAATTATGCATGGTAAAGTGATATTTTCCTTATGTAATTTCCTAAAGATGGATGCCTTTATAATAGATTTTACAAGCTTCGTTAAAATCGGTTCTCAACTAGATAAATTAGTTTTACTTCTGGTTCAAGATATGCAGCAAACATGCAGAAATACGATGCGGCCAAATCTAGTCTTTCATACCTACCAATTTATTGGAATATAGCAAGATTTTTTGAGAATCTTACAATCCATTGATATGTTTAATCCAGGCAACCCTTTTTTTTGGTTTCGTGAAAATTGGCTTTGACTCATTTAGCTCAAATTGCAGACCTTGCACCATTTTCCAATTATTTTTAGAACTAGTTTTTCAAAGAAAAGCAAAAAGCGGCATCAAAAAATTAACGGACAGAAAGTATTCTGTACATGTGGTTGCCACCACCCTCCTAGACTGTCACTGTTTACACTGAGTTTTACTATTGCATAATGGAAAACCTTATGAAAAATTTCTTGAAAGTCATTTTGCTGCTTGTCAACTAAAAAATATTATGTTTTCGAAATCAGATTTTTCTGATCAGTGAACTCTTTAGTACTAATTTACTTCTTTTTTTTTCTCATATGCTACAATGGTGCTTGTGTAGGTATTTCTGCGAGTCAGGGATACACAAGGGAATTCAATGAACACAAGTACTGTATTTCTGATATAATTTTGACTACTTCTATAAACAAAAGACACAGAAAAATTGCAAATCTTGCTACTGCCAAAATTTACAAAGCTTAACTTGTATTTGATATCAAGTTAATGTTCTCAGTTTTTGGTATCGTGAAAATTTTAAGTTTGGTACGCTTTATTATCGTAATTAACACGCGGATTCAGGTGTGGAGACCACTGGGTATCTTAAATATAATTAAAATCTTTAAAAAATAGAAAAATTACCTACTAATTAGAATGAAAAATTTCCTTTTTTTTTACCCTAGATTCTAAATATTCATCATTGATTCATATAATTGTAATTGCCTCCGTAATTACGACTTTCCTTTGTGTTTCAGTGATGCCTATTCTGATAACGGGAAGAAGAAAAGACGACCTAAGGGCTTGTTTGGTGCAAAACGGAGGAAGAAAGTTGAAAAGAAGACTGAGCAAATAAAGAAGAAGCAGAAACCAATGATGAAGAAGAAATTCATAATGCAACTCCCGACGTTTAAAAAAACGTTAAGGAAGAGAAAACCTACTTCTGAAAAACCTCCTACCTCTGAAAAACCTCCTACTTCTGAAAAACCTCCTTCAAATTCAAAATCTGCTGCAAAGAAAGAACCTTCGACGTCGAAACAAGCAGAAGCATCTGTTGCATCTGTGGAAGAGCGGAAGAAAACAAGAAAATATTTTGGAGACGACGAACTGCCATACACAATTGATGCGAAATCTGTGGGAAACATCGGAAGATATCTGAACCACTCCTGTGATCCCAACGTCTTTGTTCAGAATGTATTCGTCGACACTCATGACCTAAGGTTCCCGTGGGTTGCTTTTTTCGCAAATTGCTACATTCCCGCTGGCTCAGAACTGACGTGGGATTATCAGTATGAAATTGGTAATGTGCCCAACAAGCATTTGACTTGTCATTGTGGCGCAGATAATTGCCGTGGACGTTTATTGTGATTGCTTAAAGATTACTCAGGTGTCTTCTACTACTGCACAAACGGCATATTTCAATTATTACTTTTTTCTTTCATTTTAAAAATATCGTTGATTCTTTTCATCTTGTTCCATAGCAAGTGATATCTCAGTCGTAAAACGATCTTAATGTACTAAAAAAAAGGTCTTGCTTTAGCAAGATACAATTATTTATAAGGTTTATGGTACTGTCCATTGCCAATTGTTGTTGCATTAGCCACGAGAATCGCTAATTTTCCTTCTCTTCTTATAAAATAATAAGAAAAAAGCTGGCGTTTGTCTAAACAAAATTCCTTCACATGCATTTTGATCCTGGTCAACTTTGTGGGTGTGATGCCTTGCTTCCAAGTCGGGTTTTCGGAACTCTTTTTGTTTAAATGACACTTGTTGTGGCTGCACTGTCTGTCTTCATCCTAGTGGTCGCAATATTATTTCTACAAAATATCAATTTCTGGCTTGAATTATTCAATTATTCTATTCAAACCACAGAATTTAATAAAAAAAATCGAGCTTAAATGCCAATAGGAAATTTGATGCAGCATCACAGGAGCAAACTTCTTCGTATTTTTGTTTTTGGTTAACGTCTGAATTAACAGTAAGGGTGGCCTACTTGTTTTCTCTATCAAATGTGGGGGGTTTTGCCAGATAGCGTTCGCGCGAACTTGTTTTTTTGTCGTCTTTTTCTTTTCTTATGATTTTTGATAAAAAGATTTCTGCGATACTGCTTTAACAAAAAGAGTCGTCAATGAACATGACAGTTTTTTGTTGATGTTATTTTTCTTCGAGTATTGATTTCATTTTTTTTTTGTTGATGTTATTTTTCTTCGAGTATTGATTTCATTTTTTTTTATGGCGTTTGGAATTTCCTTTGGTTGTTTATAGTTTTGTTTTCTTACTATACATTAGAGTAATATTACTCTTTCCGACTCCCCCTGTAATATTTCAAATCTGCCCCCAACCCCTCTATACTGATAAATGTTAGTTAATGTACGTGTAACCATGGTTATTAGTATCAGTATTGTTTATACACATGAAATAAATTAATTTGTGTTTTGCTTCCTTTTTTGCTTACTTTGATTTATGTTCCATGTTGCTTTATAAATAAATATTTACAAACCATTGGGAACTGTCTTTTTCTTTATCATTCTGGTACTACCGAACCAGCTGAGATAAAGTAAGGAATCGGTTTGAGATAGATGGTATCAGCGCAGATCAATGTCTGTGACAAAATATTCATAAACTTGTGAACCGTTACATTAAATACTAAAATTTTACTTGCGGTTTAATAGAAAAATTTCCACTGGCTTGCATACTTCTATCGTAATTGATTTTCCTAAATTTAGTGCTTTCATTATTCCCGAATGAATCGGTGTATCCCTTATAGAAAACAAGGCTCTCCAATTTCGCCACGGAAAATAAAGTTCATAAATATACGGATTTTGCCACGAAAAACTAACTGTTAATTTTCAGTTAAGTCTAGGAGAGCCCATCTTTCTTTTAAGGATTAAGAAAGTACCGTAATTATGTCCAATTTGCCCATATTTTTTTTTTAACGTCATACCTTGTTTGGCTAAGTTTAAATGTTTGTATTGGAATTCTTAAGTTCAAGTTTAATCCCAGCTATGGTTTTCCTACTCTCAAACTCAAATGGACTGTCATGCTGGATTTTCAGAAAAGAAACTATTTAATTAGTCTCTATTCACTTTAAAGGACAGGAAAAGTGGAGGAACGCTTCTGGTGGACGTTATTTACGTAATAATAAAATAACTTGTAAAACATCGAATTGGATCTCAGCTCGGTTTTGAGCAGTCTTTTTTTTTTTTTTTAATATACTGCACCAAAAATTTTAGCCGCCTGTCTGAATTTTCAAAATAATTTACCTCTTGAATGAACGTGTCCTAAAAAAAGAAAGAAAAAAAAAGTGATACATTTATCAGCTCTTTAAGAACTTTTAATCAGTGTTGAAAAGGAAATTGCATTTTCTTTTCTTTTTCTTTGTTCAAAAGTGGATTTTCTTAGTATTGGTCAACTTTCCAATATTACTGCTTAAATCAGAGGCAACGCTATGGCATTGCCTGTAGTAAGGAGTCATAAGGCTTCGATGTTTTATTAATTTTTTCCCAGAGGAACTTCATATGGAAGGGTCGTATAAACTTCGGAGGGAGCTCATTCGATAGGAAATTGGAAGTTAAATTCCCATTTTTAAGAGTTAAAAGTGATCGGAGGACAACTAGCCCCCCCCCCCTTCCACGCCTTCTTCTCTCCGAATGTATCTGATAAAAATTTTGAGATAGCCATTTTGTCCAAAACAGTCCCAAGATCATATAACTATGCCTTCGGGATCGACTAAAACCTCAGTGCCCGGTTGAAACGGTTGTAAATTATGGATGTTGCCCATTGCTAACATATAAGGTTTTTATGGAAGGTATGGTCGTATAAACTTAGAAGGAGGCGAATATGATTGAAAATGGAAGGTTCTAGTTTCCTTTTTAAGAGTCGAAAGTGATTGGACGGTACCCCCCCCCCCCTCTAACACCCTTTTTTCTTCAAATGCATCCGATGAGAATTTTGAGATAGGCATTTCGTTCAAAATAGTCCAAAGGAAAATATATATGCCTTCGGGGTTGTTAGCCCCCCCCCCCCCTCTGCTCCTGGGGCAAGGGCTGTGAGTTATGCTACCTGCCCATTGTTAGCCTAAAAGGTTTTTATGGTAGGGGTGGTCGTATAAACTTTGAAGGGGGCTCATTTGATTGGATATTGAAAGCTCTAGTGCCCTTTTTAAGAGTCAAAGTGATCGGAGGGTGACCAACCCCCCTCCCCTTTTGGCTTTTTTCGCCAAATGCATCCGATCAAAACTTTAAGAGAATCAACTCCCTGCAAAATAATTAGTCAAAATCACTCCCTGCAAAGCTATATGGGTGGAATCGTGGGGAGAAAGAAAAGAAAAACAAAACAATACACAATAACACGAGAAAAAAAACACCCGTGACTACCCTCCGAAAACCCTTACCTTAAACCTTATTTCCTCCAGTGCCCCCTGAGGCACAGAGGGTGTCGATTAGTAGCCTCCAATCTTCCCTTATGTGAAACGCTGCATATATGTCTTCCCTCTCTGGGATAAAACTCGTCTGGAGGGCTCTTTTGTCACGTTCATACGTCCTACGACGCGTGTTCTTTGGTCTTCCTCGACGACGGGTGATGTTTTAAAAAATAAATGCAAATTATGTAAAAAGCTTTAGACTTTTCCGGCTAGGGAAAGAGGGAAAAGTGCAGTAGCCAAACTCCTGTTTGTAGTCATTTTTGTTCATTTTAAGTTTGACTTTAATTTCTCTTCGTTTTGGGTTTCAATTATTCTTTAATGGTAATTTCTGGTCGTTTTTAATTTGGATTATTATAGGAATTTATTTCTGCTGGTCTTAAGTTTCATATGCTCTTTGCTTTTCTTTGAAAAACTTATTTTTCGGTAATTTTTTTTTTTTTTTTTATGATAAAAAGCAGTGAATGGAAACTTGCAATTCCATTAGTATTGAGAGAACTCGTAATTTTAGGAGACAGGATCGTCTGCTTCAGTCCCAAATACAGGAAATAAAATAACAGAATGAACCTAAATCAAAACAAAAAGGGTTTGTG
This sequence comes from Artemia sp. Qi Xiang Cuo, assembly GCF_049724085.1. Taxonomy (NCBI): domain Eukaryota; kingdom Metazoa; phylum Arthropoda; class Branchiopoda; order Anostraca; family Artemiidae; genus Artemia; species Artemia sp. Qi Xiang Cuo. The sequence continues at coordinate 43,759,945 of NC_142804.1, read as the reverse complement.
AGAATTGATGGCAGCAGTGTCGGATTCCTCCAACAATACTTTTTAAAGCTATACATTTTCTTTTTAAGGTTTTAAGAAAGTGTTTTGGCAGTGAGGTCAGCGACTTGTCACACATTTTAAGCTGTTTTAGGATTTTCTTAGGATCGTAGGAACTTTTATTTAAACTGCTGCATGCTCAAATATATTTTCCCTCTGAAAAGCAGAACCGAGGCACCGAAGGAACGGAAACTTTGCGGAGAATCATCACATGGTCATCTCTGAAATAGACTATAAACATTCACTTTGCTCTTACATTGCATGCTCTGGCTCAAGTGCAGACAAAAATAATCCTTTGGGCCTCAGGCAGAATAGAAATCATGCCCTCTTTTCTAAGATGTAACATCGTATCTATCAATCCTGCCAGAGCTCCACGCTTCATGTAAAAGTGCAATGGTTAGACCCTTAACATATTTTGGCGATAACCTGAAAGTAAGGACATGAAAAAAAACAGCAGAAAAGCTGGTGTTATCCTGCAATAGCATTAAGTAGAATTTTGAAATCTTTCACCTCGCTTAGAAAAGTTTTCCGAAGACAAATATATTAGTGAACTTGTTTCCATCATGGACTGTTTTCTGAACTACTTCACAAGATATCAATTATAATTATTCATAGCAAAGCTTTAAAATGTTTTATTCTTCAACAGGGCTTCAAACGAACAACTGTTGTAAATCAAAGCAGAGTCAAATAAAGAAAACTTGGATGAAACAGAGAAGCAAACGAATTTAGATAGAACAAAATGTGCAAGAAAATGCAAAAAATAAAGCCAATTAGAAAGTAATTTGAATTGTTCCAGAATCAGCTTTTAAGCCTTTTGCTGCAAAAAAAAAAACTATAGAGAAACTACACAGATTACGCTACCGCAATCTCTTGTAAAAAGCTCACTTAAATAAATCTACACAAATAAGTCTTCAATTGTTCGTGGGGTGTGGGGGGGGCAAGGCTTTTTTAAAGAAGATAAAAAAAACAGAACAACATTGAGCAAATATACCTAAAACAGGGGGTTACCATAGATCTTAATTCTCTTAATTATTGGCTACCGCAGTAACCACGATTTACTAGGTTGCACGTACCGCTTCAACAGCGCTGAAAATTATTTCTACACATTATTTTTTTGGTAATTACAAAGGCGCTATATGTAGCAATTTCCTCTAAGTGAGCCATTAAGCAGCTCTCTATGATGGTTCAGTACCCCGCTAGTTTCAGAGAAGGAGAAACAGAAAAAAAGATGCTTTTAATACAAAATATCGTGGTTTCAGCCACTTTCCTTGTTTTTCAAACCAATGGATTTTCCTTGTTCTCTAAGCCAAGGGACTGTAGGTTTCCTTAATAAGGTTTTTCAGATCGTTTTTTTTTTATAGTGTACTTTGTGTTTTCATCTGACAGTATTCTCAGGAGTTTTAAGAGTATAGGGCTATTTAATAGCTGTAAAAAAAAATGAAGCACAGGGTTGAAAAACAACCAGTAGCCAGTCTCGCTGCTTTAATACAGCACATCCTAAAATAGAAAACAGTTATGAAATAGAATTAACAAGTTTTTTTTCAAAGTCTAGGGGGGTAATTGCCCCCACCCCTGCCTAATTTTTGCACCTACGTGAAGTCCCAAAAAAACAACCATAAACAATTAATCTCTCGTACTTAATAGTTTACAGGTTGTTTTTTTTTTTTATTGCACGGCTTTGCGTGGAACTGAACCAAATGCAATAAATTAAACTTTAGAATCGTCCCAGTATTGTCTTCCAATCCCCTGTTTCAAACCTTAAAAAATAACTTTACATAATAAATTCCTTTGACATCAAAGCCAAAAGGATATCAATGAAAAAGGTCCTAATTGTATACAATGAGAACTATCATTATTTCTATCATTACGCTATCTTCAAGAAAGGTTAGTCAGGTATTAACAAAAGTTAGTGGGAAGTAAAAGTAAGTGCATTAGTTCCTGATTTTGGGAGTTCATAGACTATCCAACTTATGTCAGTGAGGGGGAGATCTCTAGATCCTTGTTACCTGAACAACAGTCAGAAGGATTTATCAGATCTCAACCAAAGTCAGTGATAAGTTACATTTGGTGTGCTAGTTCTGCCATTTTGAAGTTAGGTACCAAATCCTCCAGAGTTCTGCCATATCTCACTAAACGCACTTTTAAGTTATGCGTAGCTACAGAATGAAATTTATATAGAAATAGTCAATTTACATAGAAATTTATATGAAATAGTCATAGGCCATGGGTGCCCATATGGGGGGGGGGGCTCCCGCCCCCCCCTGGCTGAATGATGCGGCCTTATTTTTATATTTTTGTTCTGAGATTTCTATTATATAGCATAAAAAGTGCCAATTAGATGAGATTTGCCCCCCCCCCTGGAATTCAGCTTATGGGCGCCCATGTCATAGGCAGAACAAAATTAGTGCTGTAGATGAGGAATATCTTATCACAAGCACACATCGTATCACAAACTAATTAAATAAAAAAAACAAGTTTTTTTAACTGAAAGTAAGGAACGACGTTAAAACTTAAAACGAACAGAAATTATTCCGTATATGAAGGGGGCTGTCCCCCTCCTCAACGCCTTGCTCTTTACGCTAAAGTTTTTTTATTGTTTAAAAAAATAGAGTTGTGAGAAAGTCAAACTTTAGCGTAAAGAGCGAGGCGTTGAGGAGGGGGACAGCCCCTTCATATACGGAATAATTTCTGTTCGTTTTAAGTTTTAACGTCGTTCCTTACTTTCAGTTAAAAAACTTGTTTTTTTTATTTAATTTTTGAACGTTTTTGAATTAATGCAGGTTTTGATTTTGGCTCACCGTACATGAATAATTAAAACAAAATTTGCATATTATATTTGGTTAAATGGCTTTTTCGAAACTTGTTTAATTTTATTTACGAACGTTTTTATTAGTAATAAATATACGTAACTTAGAATTAACTTACGTAACGAACTTCTATATTCATAAATTTTTAACACGTATATTAGGGGGTTCGCCCCCTAGTCAATACCCTGCTCTTTAAACTATAGTTCGAATTTTTTTTCCAGTTCTTTAAAAATGACCTCTTAATCACAATCAGTTGATCAGTTGAAAAACTTGTTCTTTTTTATTTAATTCCTGATCTTTTTCTTTAATAATGCTGGGAAATCCGGCGCCCCCTTCATAGCCATGTCCTTCCATATAGCCCCCGACCCTCTCCTGCCCCCACCTACCAGTCAATATCTCCTCTGAAAAAGTCTGTATACTTCCCAATAACCAATACTATATGTTAACATTGAGTAAAGTTCATAACTTTCAGCCCTCCCCCTGGGGACTTTGGGGGATCAAGTCATCCTAAAAGACATTTTTATCATATTTTCGACCATGCTGAACAAAATGGCTATCTCAAAATTTTGATCCGGTGATTTTGGGAAAAAAATGAGCGTGGGAGGGGGCCTAGTTGCCCTCCATTTTTTTTGGTCTCTTAAAAAGGGCACTAGAACTTTTAATTTCCGTTCCAATGAGCCCTCCCACGATATTCTAGGCCCACTGGGTCGATACGATCACCCCTGGGGAAAAAAAAAAAAAAACAAACAAAAAAACAAATAAAAACGCATCCGTTATCTTTCTTATGGCAAAAAATAGAAAATTCCGCATTTTTTTAGATAGGAGCTTGAAACCTCTACAGTAGGGTTCTCTGACACGCTGAATATGATGGTGTGATTTTTATTAAGGTTCTATAGCTTTTAGGGGGTCTTTCCCCCTTTTTTTCGAAAACCAGCCAAATTTTCTCAGGCACGTAACTTTTGATGGGTAAGATTAAACTTAATGAAGCTTATATATTTGAAATCAGAATTAAAATCTAATTCTTTTGATGTGTCTATTGGTATCAAAATTCCGTTTTTTAGAGTTTCGGTTACCATTGAACCGGGTCGCTCCTTACTTACAGTTCGTTACCACGAACTGTTTGATAAAAACGAATCAGATAATAGTCTGAATAACAAATAACAGAATATAAAATGGAATTCTCAAACGCCAAAACATGAATTGACACAAAACTAAGTTCGAAAAACTTGAAGCTAAACCAGTTTAGAGAAACCTGACGGAAATTTAGTATCATGTCATTGCATCATTGGTTTATAGCATGAAAAAGTGATGAAAATTCATGTCCAATCTGTTTTTGTATAGATATTTAGAGTGTTAGAAAATTGTCATAAAATTGTCAAGTGTGTTGCAAAACTATATCCTTGTGGATGTTAAGGATCTTCTTCCTGACTTCTGCTGAAAGAAAGTCAATGAACTTGTTCTGAGGAATTGTGGGTAAATAGTTAAATTTGTATGGTCTATATCGGATATCAAGAGCTGCCGCATATCGTGCTAGAAGTTGAACAATTTGAGCAAAGTTGCCATTTTGTTCTTCAGTTCTCCTAAAGCCAATCGATGTCTCGCTAGGGTCCCTGGAACGTCCAAAAAAAAATCAAAACTTTTTTGTTTGTCTCGTCAAATTTTGCTTGCTTCGAGTGCTTTTATTAAGTAAGAAATTCATATGACTGCTGTTATTGACAAAGTCACAAAAATAGGACAAAGCTACTTTGTGTAACTTGTAGGAAAAATCATTCGCTAATTTTTCTTTCTTCACCTTTACTTTGCTCTTCATTTTGTGATATTGCCGCAGACCGTCTTCTACCCAAAAGTTTTCTGATTGGTAGCTCCTGGGACTGGGAACACACAAATCAGAAGGCAGCATCTTTCTCGACATAGTATTTTAAGAACTATAAATCCTCATATCATCCCGGATGAAAACGCCACTGTTTCATTTTTTACGTTGAAGGATCAACTGGGAATGCACTCAGCTTTGGTTTATTAGGGCCACATGAGATAAGGTACTTACTTTGGTTTTTGTTAGAGATTGGTTTCCTTATTCCTGGACCCTTGTGAACTATACTTTCAAAATCGTCACTGCGACTTCCAACAGAAACTCCACTAGTTATTGAAGAATTAAAAACTTCTTCAGTGAAATCAATTGTTAACTCATTACTTAGCGCTAAGACAGAAGGTGATGTAAATTGTATTTCCACAAAGACGTCTCTTGCATTCAACATATAATTTTCTCGGACAGTCTTAACAATGTCATTGGAACAAGTAAGCAATGGTATAATGCCATGCAGCTTGGTAATACATGTAAAAAAAAAATACCTTGTTCGGTCTTTGATCGGACACGTCTGGTCCTACGTTTCACTCCTTCTCATCATTTGTGTCGATCTATGGTGTTACATCAAAAATTACAGTAAAGAGCCGAAGGCACACATTTGGAATAATTTCTCATTAAATTTTTTTTCGTTATAAGTTTCAACGTTGCTCTTAATTTCTTCCAAAACAAAAATTTACCTCCCGAGTTTAATAATTTATTCCAGCGTCCTCAGAAGCGCCCTTGTCCTGGGAAAAAATATTCTGGGTACACAGCCAAATCTTGCTTGTCCTTCTCAAATATTGCATCTGTCTCAACCTCGTATGGTAGTCGAGTTTTTTTTTCATTGTCTTGTATATACTTGCTTTTAAAGGGTCTTGTGGGACTCCTCTTCTTTGAATTCTTATTCAAGGTTGCCACCGAGGTTACGCTCGTACCATTTTTGGTACATTTTAACTAAAACGCTACGTTTTACGTTACGGTCTTAAAAATGTTACATTTTTGTTACGTTTTTGAATTCATGTTACAATTATGTTACGCTTTTGAATACTGAGTAAGTTTCACATTTTCTGAGTAATCTATTTTCCCCCCGTGAAAAAATCTACTGTTCCCATTTTAATTACACTGACATGAGTATCAAAATTCTTTCACATCGCGGACATCTAATCTTATTACACAATCACTAAGTTATTAGGATGAGAAAATACCCACTTCACTTACTCGCATAGTAAGTTAAGATAACATTTTCTCTCATGAGCATAAGATTATCATTTGTTTAATGACAAGTGACAATAGTCAGTTAGTCACCTCACCAACTTCCAATTTCATCAGTGTCGACTTTGAATCTTGTTCCGTCAACAGTCATACTGAAATGATATGGAGAAGGAGCTAGCTGAAGTCAGGAAGAAAAATCTAAAATAAAAACAGGTAAATAATAATAAAAGCTATTTTCTTTGTAATTTCTTTTTAAATAAGTGATTATAAGATGATGTGGTACTTGTCAATTAACTGGTACACACGCGAAAAGTCAAGTTTTTGTTAATGCTAATGAAATTAAACAAATTAGGCCTATGATGAAAATCTAGTAGTTTAGAACCAAATTTGGGCTATATATTTGCACATTAGGGGGGTGGGGGGGGGGTAAAGCATAGTAAATATTAAATACGTAACCTAACCTAGGTGTTTTTTTCCCCTAAACCCCAAAAAAAACAAAAGTTTAAATATTGTAAACGCAATGACAAACCACGCTTTGCGATCCAATTCTCTATTGACTGATACCTGTTTGACTAGTTTCCTTTAGCATCTATCTTGTGTGTGTACCAGCTAATTGACAAGTGCTGAGGATATATATATTATTCTTTGCGTAACAACCTCGCCCCATCCCTTCTGATTGGTTGGACATAATATCACGTTATATACAAAACTTGATCTTTTTATATGGGATTATGAACAACTGATATTGAGAAAATATATGAAACTGTAAAAATGAGCCATTTTTTGCTTATATCTAAGCATTAGCATCGAGGAGGCGGGTGAGTTAGTTGAGCCGGAATTTTCGATTTTATGCTACCAAATATCATGGTTCCTTTTTTGTCATTATACCCCCCCTCTCCATCTGAGGTCCCACATATAACTTTATAAATACATTTCATTGTTGTATCGAATCTTGCGATGACATTTTTTCTTGTTGTATTCTTTCATATTGTAAAGTAAGAATTTTATTGGTTGATCTTTTTTTTTAATATATTCCTAGGGCTTTAGAAAAAGACAACTAGACTAATGCCCATTTTTATGAAGAAGAGAAACAGTCTTGTATCTGTATAGGGTAGGTTTACAGAATACTTAAAAACTGATTCATAGGGACCATGCAGGCTGGACTGGGGCCCGAAACCCCTGAAAAGGTAAATTTCTCGGCATTTCTTAATTAAATTATTGTTTTTTTATTATTCCCCCTAATTTTTTTTAATTAAATCATTTCCAGTTCATTTTTATGAACTCACTGATCTTTTTGTTTCATCTTCCATTAATTTCTTTGTCACACGTTTTTTTTTCAATTTTTGAATTATTTTTCAACCATTTCTGAATGTTCAGTTACTTCCCACTTTTATCAGTATAGCACAACGGTAAGAGCACTTTCCGAGGCTGTGTTAACTTAGTTTGTAATCTTGGATGAGACACTATATTTTTTTTAATTGGAAAATTAAAATACTTAAAATATTTTTTTCCAGAATCTATAAATATAAGTGAAAATTTGGGGCAAAAAATCGATTCGTTTTCGTTTTTGCATAATTTGATCTTTTTTTTATTGGTTTTCCTCAATTCATCGACTTTTCCGTTTATGCATTTAAAACCTAGGCAAATTTGGTATTTATGTTACGCAAAATCCAATGCTTTTTGTGCCCCTCATATTCGATTATATTCATATATTCTTGAAAAAAAAAAATAATTCTCTACTTTTTAGTTCATTTTGAAAATGAGTTTAATTTTTTTTTTATTGTTTGACCTCCTCCCCTAAAAATTCCCTGTACGTGCCAGGACTAGTGAGACCCATCAAAACAGCTTTAGGATAACATTCTTGGGAATGAATTGTGTGAATTCTTCTTTTATTTCCTGCTTTCTTTTGGTTGGGAGTTACGATTCAGATTACAAATGAAAAAGGCATTTTATGTAAAAATAACTGCTGTTTCGTATACGAACTGAAGACAACGATTGAAATAATTTTTGTTCGATAAAATAAAAACAAAAAAAGAACTCTGTCACTCGGAATCACTTAAATCTTCATTTTGGGGCAATGCAAATTTGAAGTTTGAGGAGGTGAGACTGAGACCAAGCCAGTCTAAAATATTAGACGGAAAGGGAGCGATTAAAATGATTATTTGGCTGTTTTTAAGAAGCTCGTTTTTATTGAATTTATCAAAAAAAAATGTAATTGGTTATCTTCTTTTCTGAAAAACTGTAAATTGTCCTGTGTTTATTGATTTGCCTTTTATCTTGTACGTATTGCTCATCAACTTTTGTTTTAAAACATAGTAGCAAAATAGTAGCCTGGGGTTATATACACGCATCGAAGGGGGGGGGTGTCTTTCTGTTGTGCAGGTAAGCTGGAAGCCGCACTTACAGTTGAATAAATAAGAATTTGCTGAAAGTAAAGAAGCACGAACTGTTATTATTATATACTTTTTGAAAACCTTTTAAAACCTTTTGAAAACCTTTTAAAAGCTGGAGGGAGGATTTTTAATGAGATTACGTAAAAATATATTTTTCAAATTATACAGGCAACAAATCTCCCCTCCCCCCTTTAAGTACGGCTCTTGATAGTGAAATTAAGGCACCCTGCCTTGAAAGGACACTTTCCTATCAAAAGTTACGAAAAAGTTACGTCTTTAAGAGTTGGATGTTACGAAATTATTTGGTCTGGTGGTAACCCTGTTCTTATTACTTTTCCATTGTGTTCAGAAATATTTTCTGCAGAATTTTCCCAAACTACTGAGCCATCAGACAAAAATAAATCATATGTGAACATAAGCAAATTTTTTAGGCGAGTTGCAAATCTACCAGTGTAGTCACTTTAAACCTGTTTTATTTAACAGGATTTTGTTTAAATCCAAAATTATTAAAAATAAGAATTAAGTAATAAAATAATACGACTATTCTATTTACATGCAAATTCGGTTTTCGGTATCCACGAGTGAAGCTAAGCAGTGCTAAAAACAACTATTTCTCTACTTAGAAGTCTGAAAATCCCAAAGTCAACACTGACTGAATTGAGTGCCTGGGAACTGGATGAGGCCAAAATAAACGACTTAAATGACTTCACAAAAATTAGGGGCTAGATCTGAACGGTCAGACAAAAACAAATTATACGCGAGCATAAGCAGGTTTTTAAGGAATGAGTTGCTACCAGTCCAGTCCCTTTAAACATGGTTGAATTTAAGTGATTCTATTTAAAAACCGAATAAAAAAATTATTCCATAAAATAAAACGACTCTATTCTATTTACATGTGATTTCGATTTTTGGTATCGACGATTGAACCTGAGTTTTGTCAAAATCAGCCCTTTCTTTACCGATAAGTTCGAATATGCAAAAGTCTTTCCATGAGAAGAGAGTGTATCATAGACTGCCTCATAATTGAGCACCTGGGACCTCAACGAGGTCGAAATAAACGACTTCGCAAAGTCCAGAAGGTTGAGTCACCCCCCCCCCTTTATCTTAGGAACAGTTTTGTGCGTGAAGTTGATACTAACAGGACTTGTTGTCAGAGATGTTGAACTAACCAAAAGAAAATAGTTGCATCCTAATGCTACTGCTTCTACTCATGCTACTACTGCTGTTGCTATTATTTCTACTTCTATTACTACTACTGCCACTAAAGCTTAGGCTACTACTATTAATTGTAATGCTACAACTACTACTACTACTACAGCTATTAAAACTAAGGGTATTAAGGCAAAAATTTGGGGTACATAAAAACTATATGGAACTAAATCAGAACACGCTATGCCCACACCAGTTGTCAACCGGACGAACCAGAAATGCTTCAGGAACGGTTAATGGTATTAAGCTGAAACTTTCAGCGCATGTTCAAGGGGATGTTGAAGAAACCAAAGGTGATATACGCATACTACTAATAATGTTCCTGTAACTATTTCTATTATGCAAGCTAAGGGAGTCAAGGTGAAGCGTTTAAGTAATATTTAGGCGGATGTTGAACTACGTAAATCAAAACAAACTATGAGCAAGTGGGCTTTCTAAAAGGTGACGAAGCAATATCTAAAAAACAACTACATTATCAAGTTAGACTTTTGAGAGTAAGTTGTGGGGGACTTTGAACTAGCCAGAAGACACTATGTGTATACTTTTAATGCTACCAATATGGTTACTAACTTATGACGCTAAGAGTTAAAGTGAAACTATTAGGGATCGTTTAGGGGGAGTTTCAACTAAACAAAAAAACTGCATGCATTCAGTTTTTCAAAAGGGCATATAAGCAATACCATAGGCAGCACCACTCTATAATTGCTAGAAATATCATTGCAACTTTTAAAGGAAGCTATTTCATTCAAAATTAAAAATTCTAGTTCCTTTTTCAAGAGTAAAAAGAGATTGGAGGGCAAGAAGCCCTTCTCTCAACCCCATTAATTTTCCAAATACATCCAGTTAGAATTTTGAGATAGCCATTTTGTTCATCAAAGTAGAACAAGCCAGTAACTATTTATTTAGGGATATTGGGCATGTTATCCCCCACAATCATGCAATTGGTCCATCAACTAAATGTTACTATAAAACTAAATCAAAAGGCATTGTGTTTATGGTTGCTAATAACATACCTCAGCAATATATCGACAACGACAGGGGCTACTGAGTTGAAACTTTCGGGGCTACTACTATTACTACTTCTGCTCTTATAATTTAAATAAATCAAAAGAGTGTAAGTGTATCCAGGTTGTCAAAGAGCATAGATAGAATGTTTTGGGAGTGAAATTAAGTTTAATTTTTCAGGTCAACTTGAGGAGGTATGTAAATAAAATAAAAAAACGCTGTTTGTGTCAAGATTTAAAATTGTTGATTTCTATGTTTGTTCTTGATAAATGCATAAGGGTGAAAATGCCTTCTCAACAAGACCAAGCACTCAACAAGGACCTTATCGCCGCTGCTTTTATATTCTTCCCTTGTTCGTTCCCAGCACTCAGTAAGATTTGTATGTTTAAACTCAGAACGCAGAGAAGAATCTGGTGAAACTTTAATTAATGCCTCTTTATCTGAGATTGAAGAGTTGGTTGCTTGCTTAAAAAAGATTTTATCAAAGGAATTTGAAATCCAGTTCTCTTCACTATTTTGATCAGGAAAGTATTTTCTAAATGAAACTTGAAGTGAAACTTCACATTTCACATCCTTTGATAGTTTGAGATTGTTCTCTATCAGCAAACTATGAAGGGTGCCGAAAACTTCCCACTGACTCTTAGTGAAGTAGGATTCCCAAAATGGTAATTTCTTTATCATGGACTCAATCTTGTATGATACCTTGAAAATGTTAATGCAACTGTTCTGGAATCCTACGTTACTACTACTGCTGCTACTACTGACAACTTACTGCGGCACCAGGTGGTCTGAGGCTGAAACAATACCGAATGCTCTACCTCCATCTCAATCCATTCAAAGCCTCCCTCTTTATACCCTCCCAAGAAGTTTCCATTTCCCTTAATTCTTTCTTTAAGACATCCTCTCCCCCTAATCGTGGACTACCTGCTCTCCGTTTAGCCCCAGACAGTTGGCCCAAGAGGATAATCTTTGGCAGTCTGTCACCCTTCATCCCCAGAACGTGCACCAGCCATCTCAACCTTACTCTCATTATAGCCCACTTTTTGAAATAGGGTCAATCAGTTGTCTACCCAAAACAATCTGTAGGCAATTTCTCTCGAAAACATTTAGCATATCTTCCTCGGTTTTACGCAGTGCCCATGCTTCAGAACTCTATTTGACCACTGTCATCCCTGTAACTTCCGATATTCTAATCGTGGTTTGCTACGAAAAAACACCCTGAGCCTTGGCTACTCTACTTTTAAGATCTTCATCACATAGCATCTTCTTTTTCATAATGTCTGCATGAAGTTTATTATTTTCTTTAAAAAAATGTCAAGTAAGTATGCAAGCTGCTGAATCCAATTACAATCATGGAGCTTGTAAGCTAACTGAGAAGGTTAATCTACATAAACGACTTTTGTCTCATTTTTAAATTCAAAAAGTCTTCTGATTACTATAGCCTACATCGAGATAACCTGGTACCCCTGTAAAAAAAAAACAATTTTACACGTAGGCAATCCATATTTTCACATAAAATTTAAATAGTCTTGATTTTGTTTCACTTCCCTTAATATAATTCACACCTTCGACTGTTTGGTCGAAAACTTCTTTCAATAAAAGAGAAAGAGGTTTTGAAACTAGATGTTTTCCAGAGAAATTGCTTAAGGATTGTTCTGGGTACCCGGTTGACTGACCGTATTTCAAACAATAGGCTATACGAAAAATGTGGTTCAATACCGTTTTCTAGGTCTATAATGAAAGAAAGGTTGAGGTGGTTAGGGCATGTTGTGCGGATGAAGGATGACAAATTGCCGAAGATCGTTCTTTTCAGCCAACCGTCTAGGGCTAAACGGAAAGCAGGTTGTTCATATCTAGAGTGGGACGACGTCATAAAGTAAGATTTAAAGTAAACAGGAACTTCGTGGACGGGTGTAAAAAGGATTGCCTTGACTCTAGGGGAGTGGAGAAAGATTGTGTTTAGCTGTGTTTACCTCAGGTGGCTTGGTGCTGCGATGAGTTGTTAGTAGTAGTAGTAGTACTAATAATTAAATGATTGTGTGTCAATATTAACCAACCACAGTGTGAAAGAATGTACATATTCATGACAGTGTAACTAAACCAGAAAAAGGGGAATTTTTCACGGGGAAAAATAGATTGCTCAGAAAGTAAGTAATCTATTGATCATTCAAAAATGTAACATAAATGTAACGTTTTTAGGACCCTAATATAAGAAGCAGAGACTAAAAGTATATAATTCAGATTTAATTGTACCCTATCTTATTATGTTAAGGCACCCGGCTATCCAAGTGCTTTTAGGCTATCTATAATGATGTTCATGCATGCTAGGAGACTGAGAACTTAAGGATAGAAATAGACAGGCACAAGCACCAAATTCATTAGTATAATAAAGTTATTTATTGTAACAAAATGTTACGAACGTAACCTCCGTGGCAAACCTGCCAAGATATTGATTCTGCCATTATTGATGTTTTTTTCAATAGTCTAAGTAATTTGAAAATTGTTTCATCGAACTTAACAAAGTTGAAAAACAACTACTGTATTGGTCATTGTTTGCTCTAGCTCATTTTTATATTCCGTTAAACGTCAAAATTTTTCGTAGAATATCCACAGAGGGTGTTTTAGATTTGCTGGAATTTTTTTAATCCCCTAGGTGCCACAAAACTCGCATGGTCTAAATACCTGATTGTAAAAGCTTAATAGATTTCTCCTTCGTATATCCTTAAGAACGGACCCAAGAGAATAAGGCTTTACATAGGAATTGAACGCAACGATTGATATAGTTTTAGTTTGATGGAGTAAAAACAACAACAAAAAAATATCATTCGGAATTACTCAAATCTATATCTTCGAGTAATGCTAGTTGAAAGTTGGAGGAAGTGAGATTAACTCAATCTAAAAGATTAACGGGAAGGGATTGGTCAAATGAATTTTAGATCTTTCTAAGAAGATGTAAAGGCAAGAATTGTTTTATTGAAATTAAAAATAGAAACAATCTGGTTGGTTATCTCCTTTCCTGAAACAGTATAAATTTTCATATTATTTGATGGTTTTCCTTTTATTTTGTGCTTATTTCTCATCAACTTTTAGCTCGAAATGCCAACACCACTAATAAAAAAACACTAACTACAAAATAAGCGAAATTGTAGCCTTGGATTATATCCGGGTATCGGGGGTCTTTGTGCTTGTAAACCTGAAGCAGTACGAACAATTGAATAAACAGGAATTTTTTTACCGTAAAAAAGCAAGAATTTTACATTATGGTCTTTAGTTGGGAAGGAGACATAAGCAAGACTTATACTGGTATCAAAATTCAAAGTAGCAAACTAAATAAAACAGTTAAGGACAAACTGTTTTGATCCCTTAAAGACCAAGGCAACAATTAAAGTTGGGCGGGAGACACTATAGTTGGCAGAAAATTAAAGAGAGGGGTTTCACTCCTTTGCACCATCGTGACTTAATTTTGGGAGTGGGGTGGCTGAAGTCGCACATTAAACATGATACACCGCTACTTTAATACTAATACGGCACGTTATACAAAAAAAAAATCAGTCACTGAATGCCAAATTAACTCTTCATTAACTACTGTGGTAAAACTTTCGGCTGCTTAATTCTCAGTGAAGTGGGTCTAAATTTCTGGACCTCGTCAAAAGAAAATGTAAACTATGAATAAGGACGGGGATAAAATATTTTAAAACAAATTGGCTTCAGAATGGCCTGGCTCTGAGCAACCCCCCGTATGTGTGCTTCCGCGTTCATTATTTAATTCCAAAAATGTTCTCAAAACAGTTGAGTTAGTAATCACCTGCAAATGTTTAAGTATTTTAACGTTTATCGTTTTTTAGTTATTGCTGTCTAATAGTTAATTTTAAATCTTCTAAAATTTCTTTTAAATTAGTCAAGGCCAATTACTATTGGATAATAATTGGGATTGATTTCAATACGTTTCCGTGGAGACTCTTTTAATAATTGTAATACTGTTCGTTAAGCTTAGATAATGGGACATTAGTATTCCCTTTTAAATTGGCAAAAAATTTATCTCGGTAATGGACATGTGAATTTTTTTTTGTTTAGTCAGGCTCAAACCCTTATTCAAAATCTAGTCAATCAAGCTCCTCAACGGATCAGCCTGCTTTTGACCAGGCACTGCAAAAAAGTGGCATAGTGTTGGATCTGAAGCCCAGTTCCGAATCACAGGCCTGCCAGGGAGAGCCCTCTGCATATACAATCCAAAACCCATTTATCTCTCATATATGTATTATTGAAAAAAATTTGTATGTTGGGCCCAATTCTAAGCTTTGAATACCAAAATATGAAAAATGTGAATTCAGATCATTTATACCACGTCCATACGTGGACAATAAAAAGAAAGATCTTCAAAGAAACGAAACATAATAGAGAGAAATAGAAAATTTAGGGAGAAGGTGTTTGAGCACACAGACGTCAACATTCCTAGAAAAACAAGTGCTGAGGTATGACTCATTTGCATAGGCATGCTCAAACTGATTTTTATAAAATAAATCTCAAGAGTACGAACAATCAGGTAAAGGTTGCAGGGAACAATGAACAATTTGTAAGTAATAAATAGAACGAAAATTTGCTTCTTTGTGATAAAGTTACTAATTTAGAATTGTCTCTTGCTGCATATTTAGCGTTAAATAGACAAGAGCTAAGTATTATAGACACGTTGCCTATTTTACTCAAAGCTTGTATTGCCGACTTTCCAACTTTTATCTTTAAGTGTGCAAGAACCAAGACTACCGATCTAATAAGAAATTCTATTGTCCCTTTTGCCTTCGAGAAACTCAATGATCAGCTCAAGAGAGAAAAATTCTCAACTTTAGTCGATGAAAGTACTGACAGGACAGGATCTAATTTCTTGATTATTATTTGTCGTTATTTATGTTTCAGTTCAGGTGAATTAAAGAATATTTTCTTGCTCTTCTCGTGGTTCCTGATGTCAGTTCAAATGGTTTGAACCCACTAAATAACTTAATGACCAATGCATTCTTTACTCAAATATAGTTGGCTGTGCTTTGGAAAATGTCACTTTAGTTAAAAATAATTCACCCTGGCTTACAAAAATTTGTTTTATTTTTCATTTTCGTTCTGTTCGTCTGCCACGTTCATCCGAAAAAACCTTCATCCGATATCGTGCAATTAAGTCATGATATCTATAGTTATATTCTGAGAAGTGAGAAGTTACAAGCAGAGCTGAATTAATTGTAGCATTTTCTATAGGCAGTTGAGCATAGCCTGCTCTATCCATGTGCAGAAAAATGGTTAGTGTGTGAATCAGTTGCTGACCGCTTGATTGAACATTGGGTGGTACCCAATAAGTTGCTTAAGATATCATTCCTAGAAGGAATAGATATTAGTCCTGTCAATCTTTATTTGGGTCTGGCCACTCCAATAGTAATATTATATCACTTATCTCTTGAATATGATTTACTCGTTGTTCACGGACTAAACGTGTAATTTCCAATTACGGACGTAAAAATCCATAAATCAAAGTCTAGTTTTTTATCTTTTCTTCAAGGAATAGGACCCAAAATCAACTGAGGCCTGGAAAACTTGAGTGTTTTCAAATAATTTTTCAGATATTTGAAACTTCAGCGATGTAAAAGATGTACATTTTGGTGCAAAATTTCAATTATACGAGCTTACAAGCATCAAAATGGTTATGGTTGAGGAGCACCAAGTGCAAGAGGTAAGAAAAAGCTGTTTAGCACTTTTTATCAAGCTCTAAACTGAAATTCCGAAATACAATTGCGAATAAGCTCAAAATACCCGTTATTGGATATAGTAAAATATCTTTCTCCAAGCGTAATAAATTCCGGACGAGTAAAGTCATTTATTCTTTTTGTTTAGATCTTTAAAGGATACTTTCCTCATGTCAATTTTTAGACTTAAAAAACAGTTTGGAGACATTTTTGAGTGTGGTCATTAAAAATTGTTCGAAAAAAGGTCAAATTTCATCCTAATCTGCTCAAAGTTTCTTATGAGTCACTATTTCTGCTGCAAAAGCGAAAAAGTTCCAATTTATAGAAATTTAGAAGGGGGAGTTCAATTTTTTTTTAATGAAGATAAAAAAAAGATATTTCTGGAAATTTTCGGTGGAGATTTTATTTTTCAATGTAATTGCATAAAAAGCTGTTGTTTCAAAATTTAGAGGAGACAGCTGCCTCCTCTCCCAAGTGCCACTCTTGGTAGCCAAATAAATGCACCCTGCGACAGAAGATTTTCCTATCAAAAGATTTCCTATGGTAGGAGATTTTCCTATCAAAAACTGCGAAAAATTACGTTTTTATGCGTCTGCACGCAAGGGAATTTTTTTCTCCGCGGCAGCCCTGCTCAGGTTTTGGTTTTTAAACTCCTTCCAATGTGTAGTTCACAGATGCTTTTATCCAAAATGCTCTTATGTTGAACTATTTCATTGAGGGCTATATGTAAAATTGACCTAACTCATAGTTTAATTTAATGACGTTGAATTGTTTTTAAACAAGGCAAATTTAGTTTATGGCCTAGCTGAAACAGTGCTAGGCCTAATGAGGATCTGTCTGTTTCTGTAGGCTAATTAGCCTAGGCTCACTACAATATCCTTGATTTCTGGGTCTAGACTATTTTAAAGGTTGTACTCCTATCATTTGTGGTCTAAACTGGGTAAAATTTGGTAAACTTTTACCAAATCATATTATTGAGTTAGGAATAAAGTGAATACACCATTCAATGCCCTTTTGGTAGGCTAAATATATGCCAAATCATATTATTGAGTTAGGAATAAAGTGAATACACCATTCAATGCCCTTTTGGTCAATATATACCAAATCATATTATTGAGTTAGGACTAAAGTGAATACACCATTTGATGCCTTTTTTTATGCTGATTACGAATATAATAAGCATTTCTATCAGAAATGAATTTCAGCCCCCCCCTATATATGCCAATTCAGGGTTAGGTTAGGTTAGGTATAGCCTATATAGCCTAGGGGGGGCTGAAATTCATTTCTAATAGAAATGCTTATTATATTCATAATCAGCATAAAAAAAAGGCATCGAATGGTGTATTCACTTTATTTGAAACTCAATAATAGGATTTGGTATATATTGACCGCCCTTTTGGTCAATATATACCAAATCATGTTATTGAGTTTCAAATAAATTCAATGCACCCTTCGATGCCTTTTTTTATGCTGATTAAAAAGATAATACGAATTTCTTTTGGAAATGAATTTCAGCCCCCCCCCCCTATATAGGCTTTACCTAACCCAACCTAACCCTGAATTGGCATATATAGGGGGGGGGGCTGAAATTAATTTCCGATAGAAATGCTTATTAAATTATACCACAGATGATGATTAACTATCATCACTGAAGCTGGTGGACACAGGATTCGTCCTATCGCTAGCAAGTGTGATTTAAGGTAATATTTGTAATCAGCATAAAAAAAGGCATCAAATGGTGTATTCACTTTAGTCCTAACTCAATAATATGATTTGGTATATATTGACTGCCCTTTTTTATGCTGATTATGGATATAGGCTAATAATCATTTCTATTTCTTGTCTAATAATCAATGCAAATTTTGTTTCTGATGTAAATGGGAGGTAAGTTTAAACTTTACCCCCACCCCCCTAATGTAGAAATATATACCCTGAATTGACATATATAAGGGGGGGGGCTGAAAATTATTTAACATATAAATTATTATTATATTTGTAATAAGCATAAAAAAAGGCATCAAATAGTTTATTCACTTTATTCCTAACTCAATAATATGATTTGGTATATATTTACCACCTGTTTTATGCTGATTACGAATATAATAATCATTTGTATTGGAAATGAATTTTAGCCCCCCCCCTATATGCCAATTCAGGGTATATATTTCTTCATTAGGGGGGGGGTAAAGTTTAAACTTACCTCCCATTTACATCAGAAATAAAATTTGCCCCCACCCACCCTAATGTAGAAATATATACCCTGAATTGGCATATAGCCTATAGGGGGCGGGGCTAAAATTCATTTCCAATAGAAATGATTATTTTTTTTTTATTCTCTTTATGAACATAATAGGCCAATCACTTCTATTGGAAATTCAAATTTACCCACCACCCCTAATGTGCAATTATATACCCTGAATTGTAACCTTGCAAAGAAGTTATCAAGGTAAATTTTTACTAAATCATATCATTGACTTGCAAATAAAATAAACATACCATTTGACGCCTTTTTTATGCTTTTTTTTAGCATAAAAATTATTTGTGTCAACACTGTATTGCACCCCCACCCCTAGCCTATATACAGATTAAGGCTATATATTTGCACGGTAGGGGGATGGGGGTAAATGTTGAATATTCATATAATTTACATCAGAAATAAAATTGGCCCCCCCCTGATGTGCAAATATATACCCTGAATTGGTATATATAGGGATGGGGGTAAAAGTCATTTCCAACAAAAATTAATATTGTGTTTGGAAAGAGAATAAAAAAAGGCATTGAGTGGCATATTCACTTTATTTGTAAGTCAATAATATGATTTGGTAAAAATTTACAGTTATCAACACTAGTAAATTTTTTGAAAAGTGGTTAAAAACAAAAAACTAGTTTATAAATAAGTTGTTCAAGAGTAACATATTCCGAAAATATTTATTTATAACAATTCAAACCTCATTTATTAGGCAGCTTATATACGGTATAAAACATTTTCCTACCATTTCAAGTTTTTCAAATGCTGTCAAAAAAATAGTGCTGGATTTTGCTACTCAAAACTTTGCCATCAACAATTCAGGGTATATTCCAATTCAAGGTATATATTTGCACATTAGGGGGGTGAGGGTGGGTAAATTTGGATTTTCCTATAGAAGTAATTATTTTATTCATAAAGAGCATAAAAAATACATTGAGTGGTATGTTCACTTTACTTGTAAGTCAATAATATGAACTGCCAAAAATGTACCCAATTCCTGTTATTTGAGTAGAATTTTAAGCCATATCAATTTTTTTTTTTTTTTAAAAAATAAGGAAATGTATTTGCATATCTTTAAAACCTTCTTTTAAATTGGGATTGAGCAAAGCTATTTGCTAAATTTAGAAAAAAAAAACCACTGATATGGCCTAGAATTCTACTTAAATAACAGGAATTACATTTTCAGAACTACAATCAGAGAAAATATATCAAAACATGATGATAATAAAATACTTTAGAAACAAAATTATGGAAACTACAACAAAGAATGATAGAAAGCTGGCCACACAGAATGCATTTTTTAAATACCTAACCCCTAACCACCTTTATATATTAAATATTTAGTTAAAATATTGGTACTTTGTAGTTTTTCTCACTCAAAATAAGCAAATCATAACCAATTCTGATGAGGCAAACCAGTTATTGTTAGATCTTACACAGTGTAATTCTTGAATATGTTTTTTTTTTTTTTAACAGACACATACCAATGCTCCTTTTGTAATTTAATATTACCCCTCAACGTTTTCATGAATTAGTGCCACAGCCTGCTTCTGATATGCAACCTATTCACTGGCAATCTTAATGGAGCATTAGCTTTTAATTTAGCACAACAAAATTGCTACTTTATTCTTATTTTAATAGGTTATCTCTTACCAGAATACTAAAGTTTTTTTTTTTTTCAGCACATCATATCAAAATGCTAATTGTTTTTACAGTTTTATGCTTTACTAATAATATCTGATTTGGGGCAGTCAAAAATACTGTTTTAATGCAATATTGTTTATGTGGAAGCTGTAAATTTTCAAGATCTCCAATTACTCTGAACTACTACTACTACTAACAACTCATCACAGCCCCAAGACGCCTGAGGCCAACACAGCTACGCACGTTCGTCCTCCATTCCAATCTATTCAAAGCCTCCCTTTTTACGCCCTCCCATGAAGTTCCCATTTCCTTTAAATCTTTCTTTATGACGTCCTCCCACCCCAGACGAGGACGACCTGCTTTCCGTTTTGCCCTAGATTGTTGGCCAAAAAGAACAATCTTCAGCAATCTGTCATCCTTCATCCACATAATGTGCCCTAGTCATCTCAACCTTTCTTTCATTATAGCCCTAGAGAGAGGTATTGAACAACATTTTTCGTATAGCCTATTGTTTGCAATACGGTCAGTCAGCCGGGTACCCAGGACCATCCGTAGGCAGTTCCTCTGGAAAACATCTAACAAATCCTCCTCCACCTTTCAGAGCATTCACACTTCAATTTAGCATTTGACCAATGTTGTCGCTATAGATTATCGTACTGTACGCGAAGTTTTGAGAATTGTCTCCTTATTCTTTTTAACTTTTTTTTTAACACTGAAACAACACTCTGAGCCTGAGCTATTCTGCTTTTAAAATTTTCACTGCTCCAACCATCATTACTAATAATACTACCAAGGTAAGTGAAGCTGTCCACGTGATCAATCTAGTAGTACATATTTGTTTTATTTCAACACACTGTGAGTGAAACTGCTTCTTTAAAGTTTAAATGGCAATAAAAACAAGATCAAGATATACACTGATTATTGCAAAACACTGGACCTATTTCTTGCCTATGATACAGCTAAAGTATGGAGATCTGAGTTCAACATGTAGAAGCTACTTGGAAACAAATAACTCCAAGTGCTAATACCTTCTGGAATCCAAAAACAGCTCAAAACAGCCACTTGCTAGCAGCTGAACTAAACAGGATTGGAAGCTCTAAACATATATTCAATCCAATTTGTACCAGGTTGCCAAATGTGGTCCAGTGGCCTCATTTGCAGAACACATAATCAGCACTACTTTGGATAGAGTAGTCCAGAAATGGTGCAAGAGCCATCAAAATCACAAAATTTGGATTTCTTTTATAAATAAACATGCCTTTTCATTTTCTTTTTTTTTAGATTTTAATGCTTATCCATGCTGTAAAGGTTTCTGATAGATTAAAAGCATGGCTTTTCATTGAGATGCTAATTTTGTCTTCAAAAACTCTTAATAAACATACATAGGCATATGCAAGCAGAAGATGATAAATCTAGAAGGAATTGCTTTATTGAATAGGTTGGATTCTCTGGAAGATGTTATTTATGGATGCAAAAATAAGGTCCTTTAAAATTATTGCAGATAATTGTGTAGGAGTATGTTTTAGTAAAGTTAGCACTCCCTGGTTAATTTTGATCATAGGGCAGAAATCAAATAGAAAAATAGGAAGAATATAAATTTGATTCCTGATTTCAAGCTATTTCCAATTGCAATACATGGCAACTGTCCCTCATCATACCCCCCCCCCCCCCTAATAGGGCCAGATGTAGCTTTAGACAATACACATAAGCTTGCTTTTTTGCAGCTTTGTGCCTATTTATTATGAAAAGTTGCTCCAAAGTTTGAAATAAACCTAAATTCAAAAAAGGAAAAAAAAAATACAACATCAGCATTCTTTTGTAAATAGCCTAGGTTCATATCTGTAGTTTTTGCCTCCCCCCCCCCCAAAAAAAAAACAACACAAAATTATCAGATATTTTATTTCAGAATAAGATTATATTTGATCCCATTAAGTGGGAGGGGTTGGGATGCTATCACAATGGTAGCCTAATAGTCTATGGCATATTTCTTTTTTACTGTTATAGTTTTGGTCCTATACTATAGACTGACCCAATCTAGTTTATCCTCTCTTTAAAAATAAACACTGTAGCAACTAATTTTACTTCATTCATCACATTCAGAAAGTTTGTATAAGTGTTGCTTTCAGTTTAACAAAGACCCTAAGCTGTATACAAGAGTTAGATTTTGTGGAATTGGATTAGGGTTTTAAGTTTTTTTTTTCCATCAGAAGTTAGTTCAAAATGCAAAATAAAGCCAGTTCCAAGACAAAATTAGTAATCTTTTGTAAATAGCCTAAGTCTATATCTGCAGTTAAAAAAATAAATAAATACAACATTAGCTGAATTTTTTGCATAAATTTGGGGGTAATTATGTATTGTCCTGACCCCACTCAAGAAGTGAAGTTAAAAAACAATTCTTGCTTCATAATATGCAGAATAATTGTACGTAACACATTTTGCATGCAGACCTGCTATACTTTACCCCCCCCCCTAATGTGCAAATATGTATCCCCAATTATATAGTTTCAATGCATTCTTTAATTTATTTTTTAACCCGCTAAAGTATAAAAAGTGGAGTACAAATAGAAGAAAAAACCAAAAAAAATGCATACAAAGCGACTATATACACAGTAAAACACTAAATACACAGTAAAAGCACTAAATTAATGAAGGAGGTGGACAAACCCATGATGAGCTGGGAGAGCCTTCACTGTTTGGGGGAGTCTGTCAGCAAGCCCAACTAGCTTTTCAGTTATATCTGGAAGCCCAAAAACTGAGACAAGGTTACGGTTTTGGTACCACGGGGCAAATACAGTAGAAAACACGAAAACCGAAAATAATAAGAACGTAATGACCAAGTATATTTTCGCCCAAGAATGGAATAAACACCAGAAAGGAACAAAATTGAATGATCAGTAAAAATAGAATACAATTTAGCAAGGGTCTTCCTACTGTATTTCCCCTGATTTTCAACAATTTTGGAGTAAGATACTTGGATCTTTTTCTTACAATTCGCCATGGCTTGGTCTCGGAGAGATTTAAGATTCTTAGCAATTTTAATGCCCAACCACCAAAAAGAAGAGACACATGGGACAGAAAAAAGAAGCGCAATCTAAAGGCAAATTACAATTACTATTAAACGAAAGATATTCACATTTAGAGAAGTTCAGTGATAGACCAATTTTGCTAAGGTTTGTTACTACTGTAGACACAGAAACAGAAAGGCCTTTTCTAGTCCTACTAATTAGAAGTATATCATCAACATATGCTTTGTAAGAAAGATTAACCACCTAAAAAATACAAGTAGTTGGGATAGAAGATAAAACAAAAGAAATACAAAGTTTAAAAATAGAAGGGGAAAGGATTGCATCTTGTCTGACACCACGTCAAACCAGAATTTTAGAATCAGAAATAACTCCTTCAGTTTTTATTTGCAGAAAAGAATTAGCATAACAGTAATGAAGGAGAGAAACAAGAGAAAGATTAATGCCGTGACTTAAAAGGGAGAACAGAGCTTGTGGGCGCGCGACGCAATCAAAAGCCTTGGAAAGGTCCAAGGCGCAAAGTTGGAGTTCATATCCTATTTTTGTCGCGTCAATAAGACGATTAATTAGAACTCGACGGGCTTGCTGGCAACCTACCCCAGGCGAAAATCCAAGCTGATTTTCGCCAAAATGTGCACTCGAAATCGACGGAAGAAGAATATATTCAAAAACTCTTCTGAGATTGCATGACACAGTTATTGGCTGATACGACGTGCAATCGCTAGGACGTTTCTTTCTTTTAAGAATTGATGTTACATACCCACATAAAAAACTATCCAGTACCGCAGACACACACAAGCACATTTGGAAAACAACTGCAGGTGTTGCAAAAAGAAGTGGGCAATCAACATTTAAATGGTTGGCAGAAATGCTATCGCAATCGAGGGCATCGCAATTCTGCTACCTGTAACTTGTTTTTCCAGTTTTTGTTTCATCACAGTTGATTCAATTTACAGGTATACAGGTTGAAACAAGAAAGACGCATTGAGAGAATAGATGGGAAATATATAATTTGGGCTATATATTTGCACACTAGGAGGGGGGTGAAGATAAGAGGTCAGTCAAGACCTCTGCTCAACCTCAGTGCAACAATGTAAGTAATGAATAAAAATGCAGATAAAAGCTCACAGAACAAAATAAAACATGACAATCTTTTAAAAACAGCATTAAAATAAACATAAAGAAAGTTTCTTTGTATACATTTATGTTCTTATGTATACAGTAAGTGGTGGTTTCAAGAGAGTCCTCATTACTGGTATTTCCCTTTCTCATGATGGTCTTTTTTGTTATAAAGACAATATAAGTAACTAACTAGGCTGTTGTTATGTTGACAGGCTAGTTTGATATCTAATTGGAGCTTAATTGGTTAGCAAATGCCAAATCTCACATTTGGACAACTTCTTCCTTGTTCATTTACTGTTTCCTGTGAAAGCCATAGATAATTTGACTTCTTTGTTTACTTTCAGGTTCATTATATGTATAGACAATTGAATCATGTGTGATTTTGAGGAAGTTGTGGTTCTTGACAATGAGGAAGCTAGTGAATATGAATTTTCATCCTCAGCTGAACAAAGTAAACCTGGTGCTTCAGTTGCAGTCAGTTTGAGATGCGTTAATAGATTCTGCAGCAAAGCAAGCACAGATAAACTTTGGCGTGCAACACAGTCAGCTGTGCTGTATTTTCAGAAACTTTTCTGTGAGGAAAAAATGTATTTTATCTGTGAAAAATGTCAAGCCAAATATGATGAGTACTGTGAGGTAATTTGTTTTATCACATTCAGAGCTTGAGTCTGTGTTGTTTGCTATGTAATTTGCTTTTCTTGGAAAGATTCTTTAACAAATTTGTGTAATGGACTCCCCAATAAATAAAAAAAGGGGGAAACATTTCTAAAGTAAATATGAGAGATTTTGGGGCCAATAAGTAGGACCTCTAGTATGATTATAATGTTTCTGTATACAGGGAGGGAGGAGGAATTTTTAAAATTTGTAAAAATTTTACAAAGTCTAACCCCCAGATGTAAATTTGCCACAAGAAGTGTCAACTTGGCAGATACATGCATTAATATGAAAAATTTGAACATTATGACCAAGAAAATACAATTTCTACATTTTGACCCTCCTCCCCATGTGAATGCACCAAATATTCTGAACATGAGCCATGGACACTGTGAATGTATTTATATATCTATGTATTTTTCTTGAAAACAGCTCAATATTTTTTTTTTGAAAATTGGCACCTGGAGAATTTCTGCCCTGGAAAAAAAACGATCTAGATACATGACGAGCTAGGAAAAATTCGTTTAGAGCCTTAGTTTTAGAAACACATTTTTCATGTAAATGATGCCACATTCATCTGTCTTCATAGTTTGCAATTTAAAGAGCACATTATATGGTTTTTTCCAGGGGTGGAAGCGTTTTAGTATTTGTGACGCATGCAAAATTATATAAGGAAACGTCACTGAACAGCTAAAGTAGATGGAAATCGGAACAGCTAAGCAAAACACATTGAAAATGTATCTGTAGTAATGATGAATGAAAATGAAGCACAACGAGACATGTGGTTAGGATAAATGCAGCAACAAGTATAACGTCAAATCACAAGTGAAAATGATGGACAACGAACTCTGTGGTTAAGAATTTCTCAATTCAATTGAGATTACTGATTTGCCACTCAATGACTTGAAACTAAAGAATAACAGGATAAATGAGTAATTTCGATTTAGATGTTTCAGAGGGTATATGCAATAGAACATGCCTGGTTGTTACTGAATTATATAATAATGTAATTAAAGCAAAATGGAAATTACTAGGGAAAGCTTGAAAGGAAGCTTTTTGGTATGTATGACGTGTTTCAAAATCATACAGGAGAATGAATGAATCCGAACGACTAAAGCAAAAGGCGGGGAAAAAATGTCTGAGGTAATGATGAACGAAAATTAAGCCTAACAAGATCTGTGTTTAGGAGACATGCAACAACAAGCATCACAACAAACCACAAAAAACTGATGCGGTTTAAGCTGTTAAAAGACAAGTGATAGCGAGGATCACATCGAATCCTAATGAAATATGTGGTTAGAAGAAATGCAACAGCGAGAATCCCTATGAACTCTAGAAGAATGCAAATCCTTTAAAATATATGATTCTGTGGAAAATGAACAGAAAGAAGGAATTGAATGCACGCTCAAATTTCTAAATTCAACCAAAATTACTGATATTCACCTCATGACTTAAGACTAAAGAATAAGACGATAATTATGCTAATGCATAATTTCAGAATCCAATATATACAAGCGTGCCAAGTGTGAGCTTACTGCATTTAAGTCAACTAGTCGCACTTTCCTAGAGACTCTGACCAACTTTATGCTTTTATAAGTGACTAAAGTCTCGTGAATCCTATGGATTTATTTTAAATGAATTTTTGCTATTAGAAAACAATTTAAGAAAATATTTGCCAAAAATAACTGAGATACCTCAGTTTTTTGGACTTGTAAAAATTTGAACATAATTTTGACAGACTTAAGTAAAAGTAAACTATCTTGATAAAACAAGCTTACATTAACAAATCTATGAATCTGAAGTTGACCTATAGCTGTAGTTCCCATTCTTAATAGAAATTGAAGTTCAATAAGGTTTTAGAAACGCGTGATTCTATTTGAAATGATTTTTCTTCATTTCAATTTGACAATAATTAAATGTAAATAGTGAAGAGTATAAATGGAGGTATTGATGTTACTTGCAAAGTTTATGACTTTGATTTTGCTACACAGATTTTTATAACTACTAATGCTTAGGAGTGATGGGTTTGCTTTCCAGAATTAATTGTTAGCTCCTAGTAAAAGTAAAGCTTTTCAGAGGTCATCGTTTAGATTCTTTTGAAACGAATTTCAACCATTTTATAAGAAAAAAGTTGAAAGATTTCAAGGAACTTAGTATATTATCTAGTGAAAAGGCTGGTAGGAAAATTTGGTCTATTGATGTCTTATAACAGTTACTACACCTGAATATTAAGGACAAGGATGGATTCTCCACTCCCTACAATGTTCTAAAGTACCGTGGAAACATTGTGGTATAAATATTTCCGTTTTGGTGTTTTGATCCCTCCCCCCTCCTCCGCACGTGTCTATGTTTTGGTATAGGTGCAGTGTTCAATTTCACCGAATACCCCTCCTTTCGTGTGAGCCCCACCCCCCCCCCCCCCCAAAGTGGATCGCTCTTTCCGAACAGATTGCTGGGTTTTTAATTATACCATAGTTAAGTGAAAATACAATAAAATTCTCTTTTTTATTTTTATCTTGTTTTATTTTTATTTCTTTGATGCTAGGTTGGACCTAGGTGCTAGGTTTCTGTTATCGAAGCATTTTTGGTGATTCTTGGGCTTGTTATCTATAAAAATAAATTAGTATTAGTAATTGAATTGCTTTTGACCAACTCATTATCATTTATAATTGTTGTTATTTTTTATAGAAACTTTTGACCCTTGTGGAAGAAGGGAAATCTCTGTTCGACCATCACATAGAAAAACCTGTTGATGTTATTGACATAGACAGTGTGGAATTCATCTCCCTTGATGAAAATGTGGAACTTGTGAATGTTGAAGACTTGCCAAAATTTGAAGTTTTCAAAATGGAAGATGACAAAGATCCTAAAAAAATCATTGAAGAGTTTCTTGAAGGATATAAATTAGAATCTCTAACGGATCCTTGCTTAAAAAGTCTCAGGCAAGAGGTGAAAGAATGGAAAGGTACGTGCGTTTGTCAAACAAGCGAGCATTGTGCAGTTCAAATATTTGTTACACAATTAATATTTTCTCTGCAAATTACATAATCGCAATAAGCTTTAGGATATTGGTTCAATTTTTGAACAAGGGTGTCCAAATGCCTCAGTTCCCTGGTTGGAAAAGACTAAGTTCCTCTGTCTGGTTGGGGTTAACCCATAGAGATAGTATAGATAAATATACATGAAACCCAATATGTGGGACCTAGGATTTTTTAGTGAAGTGACGGGAGGGGGCAAAGAGTGAAAAAGGGGTTTACCTCCTGTGGAGTTTGCATAAACAATCTTAAATAAGATTAAGCCTGAGCTCCTAGCTTATGTCTGTTAGATTGCCCCTGGAATGAACGCGCCCACGAGGCGTACTGTTGTATCTTTAAGAGTTTTATTCCAGTCAAGTATTGCAAAATTGACCAAGAGGTTTTATTATTTTATTATAGTTAGTGTCTACAAAACAAAGTTCAACAAGTTTATTACAATGAGTGTCTACAGAACAAAGACTAAATGACGATTTTGTTCCCTGCAAAAATGTTTATTGCCATAAATTGAACAGATATAAATTTTTCTATGAACGAAAGGCTAAATCAAGCAGATTTTCTTGTGTTGTTGAACTTCTTAGTCTTCTAAGTCTGGAGAAGCTTCTTTAAGGGGTAGCAGTAGTTACAGACAATATCACAAGAAAAGCAAAAAGAAGTGAAATATTGGGAAGAGGTAGAGTCACGTTCTAGAAGAGAAAAGAAAACAACAACAAAAAAACCTTTTTATTATTAGAAACTTTTTTTTACTTCCTGTGCCAAGCTCTACCTCTCGCTTCAAGCATTCTGTGTTTGGTAGAATATCGTCATACTTGTATAAATCAATCAAAGACTCAAACTAAATGGTATTGGGATCCATAAAACCAATCTTAGAAGGGACAAGGATACCAATATGTGAACCCTCTGTTGAAATGCAATACTTTGTTTCAGCTGTGATATAAGGTTTTCTATAGAAGAAATAAATACAGATGTCTATAGTGAGCAAGTAGTTCAGGATCGTGCGAATGCAGCTATTGTTCTCCGACAAGTAATCTCAAGTCTAAAGTATTGGCACCGTCAAGTAAAGAATATAAAGCAGTAGCAGCATTTTTCTTGCATATCTCTTTCTCTGGAAAAGACTGTCAAATGACATCCAAATCCTAATTTAAGGACCTATTCTGTAATTAGGTATGAAATGGAATACCTAAATTAAGTTGTTATGTCAAAAATACATCCAAATTGCAATTGATTAAATGAAGAGTCTTGTACTAAAGAAGCGTTTGGCAGGAAAGCTCTTTTGCCACATGAAGAAACATCACAATTCGTGATGGTTCATAATAGTCATACACTGGGACGCTTTTGTTGACGTTTCTGCATTGCTAGTCTCCTCAATATCTTTAAGATAATACAGAATAGGTTCATTGAACTGAAGTAAGGTCGTAATTGAATTGCGGCGCTTGACCTTTATTTTTCCACAGAGTCTATTAGGTTCTGTTCTCGGGGATTCGGCAGGAATTCACTTATTTTTGTTTTTAGAGTCCGGACCGGGAATGGCAAAGTACTGCATAACTTGCAGGCTTATGGTAAGGCTCTGGAGAAATAGTTAGAAGCAGGCTAAAGTGCCTTTTGATACCATTTGCTCATAACGGCTTGAACATTACTGCGATGGACGCTCATTATTGCTACTCCATCGTAACTCTCACCTATAATCTCTTTCAGCTTAAGTCCAAGGCTTTCAAGAAAGTTAAAGAAACAAAACCAAAAAAATTCTCATAAGGGTTTCCAACAGAGGTGTGACGGACACTAACTGATAACTGCTAAGTATTGGAACCATCTCTCGCTTCTTCAACAGCGACTAAAATGTAAGGGCTTGCGTTTACTTCTTTGACAATGGGTTGCAGAAGAAGTTCTCCACGAGTGGTAACCAGACCATCTTTGAAGAACCCTATCAGTCTTTGGAGAAACCTATGAAGCATTTGCGACCGCCGAAAGAAAATTTTTGGTTAGATTTTCACCACTATGTCTGGCCCTCAGTAACAGATGAGCTTGGAAGTTGTCATCTTTATCAGGGGGTTCTGGTTCAGGGATTGAAATGGAACCGGAATCTTTCTTGCCCCGAAGAGCAAGCTAAAATATTATAGTTTCAGTAATTAGTTGCAGTTTTGGTGTTTTTTTTTCCCTCAATCTGCACTCTTCTTGCCTTGTCTATCTGATTTTAGATGCTATCGTGCCTTTTCTTCGAAACAGAAATAAATTTGTCTGCAGTTGCAATGCAGTTTTTGTGAAACTGTGGTTCTTGATTTATTATATATATATATATATATATATATATATATATATATATATATATATATATATATATATATATATATATATAATTTTTACTGTTTTGTATTAATATACAGAATTTTAATGTAATTTTTACTATTAATATACAGAATTTATACTATTTTTTATGAAAAAGAAAAAGTTTAGCGTATGGATGTACCCAAGAGTACTTGGTATTTCCAGTCTTATATTAGGCAGGTGATTTCCAAACAAAAGAGATATATCTATTCCTAAACCCAGGTAGTTATGATTAACAGATTCATTTAATGGTCAAGTTCTTCATAAGTTAGTCAGACATAGCTATATTATTGAACTTATTTACCCTACGATCATAATATTGGTTTCCATGCATTAAATTGCCAGTGTTGAGGCAATTTAAAGTTTCGGTTGGCGTAGCAGTGATTTCAGTGTGGAGATTAACTTGAGACTTTGTTGCAATGGTTAGAGCTGTGTTGCCTTCAATAGCGTAGTTGACTCATTTAATTTTTCAGAGTGAGTATAATGGGCACGTTAAGAATAATATAGGTTGTAAGATAGAACCTTCAGGGTATTCTGAATTATTGAATAAATATTTTTTTTGTCTAAGGTCTTATACACGAATAACTGAACGGCTGATACTGCTTCTAGTATAGGCAAACTAGAGTTTGACCCAAATCAAATCGCAACAGAAATTATTTTACACCATTTTGTAGAGAAAAAAAAGCTGAACAATATATCCAAAGTTGCACATTATAGGTGGACGCAAAACTATTTGTTTTTTTTTTTTTTGGTTTTCGTGTCAGTTTTTTCTTAAAAAAAATGATCTGTCGGTAAATGTTCGTTTTTCTAATACGATATGAAGTATTATCCCGATGTAAAATGAAGAGCTGAGCCGGAAAATCAAAGCAAATTTGATGTACAATGTACTAGAAAAAATTTTCATAATCATCAATATGTGATTTTACCCTTCTCATCGTTGTGACCTCTTTCACCAGCATAGGCAGCGCAATCGCGCTGCCTAAGTAAAGAACGATGTTGGCACAATGTATTATTTAATTTTTGTTCTAGACCAGAGCACTTCGTATCGAAGGAGTTGTCGTAGAAACTTCGAAAAGGGCTCATTTGATTGGAAATTGGAGTGGCTTGTGTCCTTTTTAATAGTCGAATGTGATTGGAAGGCAACTAACACCCCTTCCACGCCCACCATTTCCCCAAACACATTCAATCAAAATTTTGAGATAGCCATTTTGTTCAGCGCAGTTGATTTCCAGATAATGTTTTTGAGGAAGACACTCCCCCACAGCCCTCTGGGCAAGGGTTGTAAGTTATGCCCTGGGGGCATATAAGGTGTTTATAGAAAGCGTTGTTGCAGAAACTTCAAAAAGGGCTCGTTCGATTGGAAAGTCATAGGGCTAGTGCTCTTTTTAATAGTCGAAAGTGATTGGAGGGCAACTAACCCCCCTCTCACGCCCACCTTTTCCCCAAACATATCCAATCAAATTTTGAGATAGCCATTTTGTTCAACGTAATTGAAATTCTGGAAATTAGGTCTTTGAGGATGACATAAGTTCAGAATCGGGATCTCCACTCCATACCTGAACTTGGTAGAAAAGCCTGTAACTGTGGAATTTAGCCGCATCAGAATCTAGTGGTAACTGTTCTGGGCAGACGAGTGTGATTGCTGGAGTCACCTTCTTTTTAAAAATTTTTCTGTGGAGTTCATTCAGATTTCCCCCTTTTGATGAGCCATATATCTTGAGCAGAGCGTCTTCTCCAGCAACCCTTACTTCCTCCTTTGAAGCTGGCCTCAGCATAAAAACTGCAGCTGATATACGAAAATCGGCATCTGCCATTAGCTTCTTCGGAGCAAGGCCTTTTCCCACACTGTGAGTCCGGGAAGTAGAGTCACAGCCTAAGATGACGTTAGCAAAAAGAATCAGATTATATGTATCCTGCCCCACTTTATTTTTCAGTTTATGAGTACCATATTTGGGGAACTTTGTTCGACTTTGGTTCAGGTACAGGCAATAATTTCCTGCTAGATAAGTCTCCATGATTACATAATACAACCGAAAGATCAGTATCATCTCCAATGACGGCAGTGTCGTAATACCGGGAAGAATCAACAGTAGCTTGCTCAATTGGGACATCTGCATCATTTGGTGCCTGGACTACGACAAAGCCCTTTGATCGGAGATAAACAGAGATAAACAGCCTCTGCGCAGATAAACCTGGCTTTCTTTTTCTTGCAGGACAAGAACTCATCCTTTTTTTTACCTTCAGCTGCATATCTGATGTGATGAAGATCTCACGGCTGATTATACGACTTCTCTTCGATTTGGGCCATATCCTTTATGGTAGCTCCGTCATCGTAGCCGTCGAACACAATAGTGGTAGACGGATACTTTTGGGTCGCGTAAGTTGCATAATGGTCAAGGATTTCGGAGTATCGTTCGTTTTTGGCCCATGGAATTCTGTGCAGAAGAGTTCCACCGTCGATGATGTATCGAATGCCTTTCGGAAGGGGAGTAGAGTGCTCCTCAAGATTGCAAGCCTGTGCTATAGCCTTGACAAACTTTTGCTTGTTCGGAGACCGGAGCATGCAAGAACTGTCAAAAAGTGATGCCGGGAAGGAATACATGTTGAAAGTACTCAGATTCCGTGAGATTGATCCTCTTTGCTAGCGTGATGAACCTCTGAAAAAGGAGAGTGGGGTCCAGTCTTTTGCAATCTCCACCTGCATTCTGCTTTGTAGTAATTTGAACTGTCTATTGTTTTCGTCGAAACGTAAAATCAGCAACCTGCTTTCCAAACACGGAGTCAATGATTTTTAAGCCTAAATCTCTAGCAGATTCAACGTTGACAGGTTCGTAGGCTGTCAGACCGTTGGTGATGGTTCGTGGTTGAAGATCTCCGTTAAATGGTGATTCTTTTGTTCTAGGAAATCAATAATGATCTTGGTCTCTTTACAATCTCTTAGCTGCCTCGGCTCGGACGTTTCCTTATGTTGTTCACTAGTTCCATAGGAAACCAGGGACATACCCTCCATCAGAACATTTAGTGCAGAGCAGACTGGTCGAGACGGAACCCATAAAGACCTTTGAACCTCTTTCATACCACTTCCATCGTTAAGGCCACCAGCCGTTTTGAGACAACGCATGAGCTCCTGCTCAATGACAAGATCCGTGGAGAGCACAGCCCAGAATCTATTAGAATGTCTGATCAAATGCATCCCATTTTGGAAGGCTTGATAAACGGCACGATGGGTTTCTTGGAGCTTGACCATTCGCTGGATGTAAAGATGGCAGGATTTTGTGTAATTGTTGTGCCCAGATGCTACCAGATAAGGTAGTATGTCAGAGGTGGATTTTAACTAGAGATCCCATGACCCAGATTGTTCTACTCTTAAGAAATTTCGCAGTACGGATACCATAGTATTGGAATCACAGTTTTGAGGTTCTATACTGGAGCAGTTCCAGTCTCTCCTATTGATAAAAGTACATATTGATGAATATGAAATGGATTTTCTAGTAGACATTACATTAGGCTAATTTGAAATTTTAGATCAACTTAACATTTTATCTTAGATTATTTGCCCTTCTAACAGCATGGCAAAAAAGAAGTAGCAGCGATGAGAAGATTGAAATAACACGTTGATAATAAGAAAACTTCTTACTCATAAATTGTAAATCAAATTTGCTTTCATTTTCGGGCTCAGCTCTTCATTTTACACCGGGACGATACTACATATTCAGAAAAATGAACATTTACCGACAGTTATTTTTTTTAGAAAAACTTAAAAACTGACACAAAAAGCAAAAAAAAAAAAACTAGTTTTGCGTTGGCCTAGAATGTGCAACTTTGGATATGTTGTTAAGCTTTTTTTTCTACATTTTTATGATATAAAAATCATTTCTGTTGCAATTTGTTTGGGGTCGACCCATATTTTTGGCTAGGTTGCCTGTGCTACTCCTCGGTTAATCAGCAGTTTCTGACTTCATATCGAAGATTAGACAAATGATTTTCTTTTCTTCTAAATACCGAACTACATTATCTTAGATAGAGTTTTTGAATGCCTTTGACAGTGAGAAATGGGTAGCTGTATGTCTTTATTTATATACATGAACTTTCGTACCGTTTTAAAAATTGAAAGTATTTCCAATGCTTCCAATATCGTAGCCAGAAATCAACCTGTTATATTTATTCTAGTAGGCTATATTTGTTTATTGAAATGCAAATTTGCTGTGGAATTATCAATAAATTTTCAGCGTTTTTTTTTCTTTTTTTTCAAATTGCTCTTCGTTTTTCAATATACTTTCTTATATTAAACGGACTAATTAATTATTTCTCCATAGAAATGATTGCTAAGCAACAGCAGATTATGGCAGAAATGGATATGTCCTTGAATGAAACAATACGTGCCCATAACAGGATGCTTGGGAATCACTATACTGTAAGTGGTCTGTTTCAATTCATTAGAATTTGCTCTTCAGTCTTTCTAATAAGCGTGAGCTCCTGAAACATGTTTATTTCTTAGGAAAACGTTTATTTCTTAGGAACTATATAGTAGCAAATGGAGAGTTGTATTGCAAAAAAACACGTAATTTGTAATTATATAACCTATTGGACCGAAATGCATTATGTGCTATTTTTGAGGTATATGTTTGATAAACTCAAAGGCGAGTTAGACAATTCAAGCTGGTACGCAATAGGGGGGGGGGGCGCGGGGATGGATTATTGATTACCTCCTTAAACTTTTATGAAGATCTCAGTGGAAACGGTCTCTTTTCATAATTCCCTATGAATTCACCCTCCAAAGTTGATCCCATTATAGACAAAAAACGGAAAATAATTCCACTTAGCCATCTTAAGTGCACATAAAAATAAAAATTGACCTCCAAAAGAAGTCAAATAAAGAAATAAGACGGAGAAACCACAAATACTGAGAAAGTACGTGGAAGCTACTGTTCCAAGATTTTCGTTATGTCTGTGTTTTTTCAATTTCTGTACCTTCACTAAAAAGTTATGACAGGTCGTTTTCTGTGGAGACTACATTTGCTTCATCGTAAAAGACAAATTTACATGGGTTACCAAAAGCCCGGAGAACCAGCGCAAAATCAAAATCTGTGTTTTTCCTTAGAGAGAAAGAGAGAGAGAGAGAGAGAGAGAGAGAGAGAGAGAGAGAGAGAGAGAGAGAGAGAGAGAGAGAGAGAGAGAGAGAGAGAGAGAGAGAGAGAGAGAGAGAGAGAGAGAGAGAGAGAGAGAGAGAGAGAGAGAGAGAGAGAGAGAGAGAGAGAGAGAGAGAGAGAGAAAGAGAGAGAGAGAGAGAGAAAACCTTATTTCTCTTCTAGGGATCCGTTTAATTTTACTCTTAAATTGTATAATATAAGTTGTTAAAGTTACTGAAAAGTTTGTTTCAGGGAAGCGTCCCGGGAATATCAATCGATGGTGATCGTGTTGTTGAATTAAGTGCTAGCGACGATAGTCAAGATTTTTGTGGAATTTTCGGTAAGTAGCTGGTTTAAATTGAACTGGTTCAAACGTAAATAAATAATAATAGCAATAAAAAAGTACAACAAAGCTTTATACTAGAAGAATCCCTCATCAAGTGGGCACAATGTATTATTTATTTCTTTTGCTTTTCATCAAGGCACTTCGAATAGAATCAGTTCTCCCCACTTTGGAAGGGAGTGCTTCTCTTACTTAAGCAGTATAATAGCGCTGCCTAAGTAAAGAGGGAAGTGGGCACAATCTATTATAATTTTTTTTTTTCACCAAGGTACTTTGTATAGAAGGAGCTGTCGCAGAATCTTGGGAAGGAGCTTATTCGATTGAAAATTGAAAGTTCTAGTGCCCTTTTTAAGAGTCAAAAGGAATCGGAGGGCAACCAATGTCCCTCCCATGCCTGTTTATTCCCCAGACATCAAATAAAATTTTGGGATAGTCATATTGTTCAGCATAGTTGAAACGTCTGATAATTGTGTCTCTCGGGATGTCATCCCCCCAGCTGTCTGGGTAAGGACTAAGTTATGCAATTCGCCCATTGTTTAGATATAGTATTTTGTTTTTGACAAAGGGGGGCATGCTTGACCATTGGTGTCCAAAAAGGGCAAGAGCATTTAGGTGAAGCCTTCAGAGAATGTTTGAGGGGAGTGTTGAACTAAATCAAAACACACTATGTGCATGCAGGTTGTTAAAAGAGCGTGACTCGGGAGTGACTGAGGGTATTGTGGATACAGATTGTCCAAACGGCGTATCAGCAATATCTTAGGAATGCCTTAGTGTATCAAGCTGAAATTTCCATGGCATGAGGAGGGGGATGTTCAACTGGCCCAAAGGCAATATGTGCATACTACTGCTGCCACTAATACTACTGCTATTACTGTTACTACTATTACTTCTAATACAACACTACTACTACTACTACTACTATGGTACTAGTGCTTCTAAGACTTAGGGTATGAAGGCGGAAATTTTAGAGAATATTGAGGGGAAAGTTGAACTAAACTAAAACACACTATGTGCATGCAGATTGGCAAAAAGCGCGTATCTCAGGAATGGCTTAGGGTATTAAGTTGGAATTTTCAGGGAATGCTGAGGAGGATGATCAATTGACCAAAAGGCAATACGTGCACGCCCCTGCTAATACTGCTATCAACACTACTACTACTCCAACTACTACTTCTATTGCAAACTCCTACTAAGGCTAAGAGTATTAAAATAAAAATTTCAGGGAATGTTGAGGTTGGAAGTTAAACCAAGTTAAAATAC
Organism: Artemia sp. Qi Xiang Cuo; assembly: GCF_049724085.1. Taxonomy (NCBI): domain Eukaryota; kingdom Metazoa; phylum Arthropoda; class Branchiopoda; order Anostraca; family Artemiidae; genus Artemia; species Artemia sp. Qi Xiang Cuo. The sequence goes on along the minus strand of NC_142804.1, from coordinate 43,722,940 downwards.
AAATATGGGCATACAGGTTGTCAAAAGGGCATATTGGGAATATCTTAGCAACGGCTTATTCTATCAAACTTTCGGGGCTTGATGAGGGGGAGGTTAAACCAAAAGGCATTATATGCATACTATTACTACTACTACCGGTATCACTACTACTGTGACTGCTGTTACAACTAAGGGTAAGGGCATGAAGATGAAAATTTAATGGAATATTAAGGGGGAAGTTGAACTGAATCTAAACACTCTGTTTGCATGCAGGTTGTCAAAAGGGCGTACCGGCAATATCTTAGGAATGGCTTGGAGTATGAAGTTGAAAGTTACAGAGCTCGTTGTGCGGGATGTTGAACTAACTAAAAGATAATATTTGCATGCTATTACTACTACTTCTACTACTGCTACTACTATTGCTGCTGATACTATCACTACTGCTACTAAGGCTAAGGGTATTAAGATGAAAATCTCAAGGAACGTTGAAACAGTGTGGGACTAAATCAAAATAAACTATTTGCATGAAGGTTGTCAAAAAAACGTATACTAAATGCCCCAGGAACTGTTTACGGTATTAAGTTATAACTTCGGCTTGTGCTGTGGGGGATGTTGAAACAAACTAAAGATGCTATGTGCATATTGCTGTTAAGACTACTACTACTGCTAAAACTATAGCTACTGCTGAAGCTAAAGGTATTAAGGCGAAGCTTTCAGGTAATGCTTAGGGGGATGTTGAACTGAATCAAAACATATTGTGAGCATATAGATTGTCAAAAGGATGTACCAGCAGTATCTTAGGAAGGGCTTAGATTATTGAGTTGAAACTTCCAGGGTATATTACTACTACTGCGGTTTTCGCAACTAGTGAGGCTAATGGTATTAAGGTGAAACTTTCAGGGAATGTTTAGGGAGAATTTCAACTGAGTAAAAAAAACTATGTATATAGGTTTTCAAAAGGGCATATAAGAAATATCTTAGGAATGGCTTAGAGTATTAAGTTAAAAATTTCAGGGTATGTTTAGGGGAATGTTGAACTAACGAAAAAGAACTATTTGAATGTTACTACGATTGCTTCTAATTGTGAAACGGGGCAACTATTAGTGATAAGGAAAGAATTAATGAGAGATGGGCTGAACATGTTGAGAATGTGTTAAATCGGGGTAGAGTTACAGGAAAAGATATGGAGAAAAAGTTTGTGACACCTTGGATGTATGAAGTAACATTTAATTTGTGAGGAAGAATTAGTGACAGTACTAAAAGGATTAAAAAATAATAAGGTCCCAGGTGCTGATAGTGTGGTAAATGAGTTTCTTAATTAAGGTGGATATGAGATTAGAAAATACGTTACTGAAGATTATGAACATGATTTTCGAAAAAGGGGAAGTACATGGTGATTTTAGGGAAACCCTAATTAGACCCCTTTACAAGAAAGCAGACAAGAGTGAGTGTGGTAATTATAGAGCCATTAGCCTGTTTTTTATTGATAGCAAATTACTTAGTATGATGATACTTTTTGGACTTAGAGAAGATATAGACAAAGTTTTAAGAGAAGAATAGTGTGGTTTTAGGAAGGCTATGGGATCTGTCAACCAAATATTCACTCTTCGGTTAATAATTTGAGAAGTGCCTGAGTCATCAAACACCTTCAATCTTCAGTTTTATAGATTATTTGTAAGCGTTTGATTCAGCGGATAGAAGACCTTTAGCGAAGGCATATCCTTGTGTGGTATACCAGACAAATACATTAAAGTGATTAGTGCTATTTACGAGAATAACACCGCTGCGGTTAAGGTAGGAAATGAGGTTAGTAGCTAGTTTCGTATTAAATCCGGAGTTAGAAGGGTTGTGTTCTATCCTCATTTATATGGGTCATTTTTATGGGCGTTGTCTTAAGGAGTATAGGAAAGGCAATGGGAAAACACGGAATTAATTGGGGAAAAAAAATTTCTGGACCTTGATTATCCTGATGATTGAAGCATCCTAGATGAAAGTGTGAATAAATGAATGAAATTTCAGAGGTTTTGCGAGATCAGGGTGCTAGAATAGGTTTGAAAATTAATGTTAAGAAGACTAAGTCGCTAAGGCTAGGAATAGGTGAAGATGAAAAGGTGACGTTGTGTAACGAAAAGATCGATCAGGTGGGAAGCTTCACTTACCTCGGCAGTATCATAGGCAGCGCAATTGCGCTGCCTAAGTAATGAACGGTGTTGGCACAATGAATTATTTATTTTTTGTTTTCTTCCATACCAGGGCACTTCATATCGAAGAAGTTGTCGTTGAAACTTCGAAAGGGGCTCATTCGATCGGAAATTGGAGTGGCTAGTGCCCCTTTTAATAGTCGAAAGTGATTGGAAGGCAACTAACACCCTCTCTATACCAACCATGTCCCGAAATACATTCAATGAAAAATTTTAGACAACCTTTTTGTTCAGCGCAGTTAATTTCCACAGAGATCTTAAGTTTTGGACGAGGACACTCCACCACAGCCCTCAGGGCAAGGGTTGTAAGTTATGCCCCGAGGACGCATAATGTTTTTAAAGAAAGTGTTGTCGTAGAAACTACAAAAAAGACTCGTTCGATATGGAATTGAAAGGGCTAGTGCCCTTTTTAATAGTCAAAAGTGATTGGAGGGTAACTAACCCCCCTCTAACGCCCACCTTTTCCTCAAACACATCTAATCGAAATTTTGAGATAGCCATTTTTTTCAACGTTGTTTAAAGTTCTGGAAACTAGGTCTTTGAGGATGACACCCCCCCTCCCCACAGCCCTCAGGGCAAGGGTTGTAAGTTATGCCCTGGGGGCATATAAGGTTTTTAAAGAAAGTGTTGTCGTAGAAGCTTCAAAAAGGGCTCATTCGATTGGAAATTGAAATGGCTAGTTCCCTTTTTAATAGTCGAAAGTGATTGGAAGTCAACTTACACCCCTTCCACGCCAACCATTTCCCAAAAGACATCCAATAAAAATTTTGAGATAGCCATTTTATTCCACGCAGTTGGAAGAAAGTGGAAGTTCTGGAAATTATACCTTTGAGCAGGACACTCCCCCCACAGTCTTCAGGGCAAGGATTATAAATTATGCCCTAAGGGCATATAAGGTTTTTATTGAAATCTTTGTCGTAGAAGCTTGAAAAAGGGCTCATTCGATTGGAAATTCAAAGGGCTAGTGCCCGTGCTGAGAGCAACTGACTCCCCTCTCACGCCCACCTTTTCCCCAGACCCATCAATGAAAATTTTTAGATAGCCATTTTATTCAACGTAGTTGAAAGTTTTGAAAATTAGGTCTTTAAGGATGACAACCTCCCCCCCCCCCCATAGCCCTCTGGGCAATGGTTGCAAGACATGCCCTGGGGGCATATAGGGTTTTTATTGAAAGCGATGTTGTAGAAACTTTAATAAGGGCTCACTCGATTGAAAATTGGAAGGACCAGTGCCCTTTGTATTGGTCGAAAGGGATGGAAAGGCAAGTATCCCCCCTCTCACGCCCATCATTTCCCCAAACACATCCAATCAAAATTTTGATATCTTCTGCTTTTACCATCTTCACTACACCCACCGTCCTTACTAATAATTAATTAAAAAATACTTTTTCCACAAAATAAGTTTTCAAAGAAAAGTAAAGAACTCCATTAAAACAAAAATGAGCAAAAATAAAATCAAATAATCTACTATGCGTGAAACTACCACAAATCAACATCGATAAATAAATGAAACCCAAAACGAGCAGAAACTAGCATGCACACTGAAAAAAAAATACAAATGAATGTGCATCGTCAGTTTAATATGCATATACTGATATTTAGAAATCAAAATGTTAATATTATTTGATTTATTAAAGTTATAAAAGTAAAAACGTTTATATCTTTTCAGTAAAGTGCAAATTATGTTCTGGCCTTGGGAAGGCATAGGGGTTTTGAGCCCTACTCATGTTAATTTCTGCTCGTTTTGTGTTTGACTGGGTTATTTATTGTAATTTCTGATCGTTTTGGGTTTCATTTGTTTATCGATACATACCCAAAACGAACCGTAGGCAATGTCTCTGGAGCACATCTAGCAAATTCTTCTCCGTTTTTTGGATCGCCCACGCTTCAGAACCATGCTTGACCACAGTCATTACTTTAGTTTCTAATATTCTAATCCTGGTTCGGAGACTTATCTTCCTATTCTTCCAAACTTTTTTCAACTGTCAAAAAGCTATTAATAAGACTTAAAGGAAAAATTTTGGGTTAAGGGTGTTAAGGAAAAATTTTCAGGAAATGTTGAGGGGTATGTTGAATTAAGTTGAAACACGATATGAGTATGCAGGCTGTCAAAAAGCCGTATCCAGCAGTCAAGAACGGCTTAGAGTATTAGGCTGAATCTTTCTGGACATGTCGTGTGGTATGTTGAACAAATAAAATGCACTATGTGTATACTACTACTTCTGGCAGTAGTAGTACTAAGTACTGCTATTAGTACTACTATTACTAAGGCTAATGGTATTAATGTGAAGCTTTCAGGTACTATTGAGGAGGATGTTGGGCTAAGTAAAACATATTATGTGTATGCAGGTTATCAAAAGGACGTTTCAGCAACATCTCAGAAACGGACCAAAGTATTAAGTTGAAACTATCACTAACACTGCCCCTAATTTTCCTACTATTACTTCTGCTACTATGTCTACTACTATTGCTAATGCTAAGGATATTAGTTAAAATTTCAGGGAACGGTGAGGGCAGTTTTGAACTGAACCGAAACACGCTAACTGTATGTGGGTTATCAAAGGGGTGTATTAGAAATATCCCAGCACACCTTAGGGTATTAAGCTGAAACTCCCAGGGCTATGAATATTACTGTAGTAAAGGGCTGTTTATCTGGCTCCTATAGGGCTGTTTATCTGGCTCCTATGGGGTACGGTCTTAAGGTGACTAATACTAGGGTAGCGTTTCACTTAGGTTTGGCCTGACTAATTATACTAGACGTGCCTACTGGGCATAGATGAGAAGAACAAATAAATGTTATAAAGAGGCTTGGTATAAATATGATTACTTTTATTTAACGTCACATACAACGGTATAATGGTCTGGCTATATGTATGTGCTTCTGGGACTAATTGTCCCTTAGAATATAAAGAACACAAAGATATGAATATAGCTATAAGATTGTTGAGGACACTTATGATTCCAAAGCAATCCTAAGTAAAAAGGGCCTGAGATCTCCCTAGAATTATAAGATAAAAGTTGCTAGATACAATAAAATGTACCTTTTACATCTTATGGTCAACCGTGCCTTCCTGGGGCACACCTGTGCATACGCTAAGACGTGGTTATTTCTCAGTTCTTGAATGCCCACACATATCCTGGTTTTACAAGACCTGCGGTACTTTATGGTTAATTTTCAAACTCTTATCTTAGTAAAGTGGTATTTTCAAGACTTAATTATTTTATTTTGCGTCATAGAATTTGATTTCCAGTTATATAAATTTCTGACTTAATTGGTCAGCTTACCACAGTACTGCCACTTTTGCAACCACTACTGCTATTATTGAATTAAATCAAAATAGCTGAAGTGCATCCAGGTGGCCAAAATAGACCAGGTTGTGTAGATATCCAGGCGGGATATCTTAGGACTAGAATAGAGTATAGAGTAAAATCTTTCAGGAAAAGTTTATGTTGCTTTAAAATTAAATCAAAAGGCACTATGTACATGCTGGTTGTCAATAAGACGTATCAGTAAAATCTTAAGGACGACTGAGCTTATTAAGTTGAAACTTTCAGAGCTATTGCTACTTCTGCTCTTACTATTCTTATTGAAAATGGTGCAAGTGCATCCAGGTTGTCAAAATAGTATAGATAAAATTTCTTAGGAATAAAATAGGGTATTATGTTTTATTTTTCAGGGAGAGTTGAGGAGGTTTAAAACTAAATGAAAAGACACTATGTGACTCCAGATTTTCAGAAGGGTTTACATTACTTAAAATTTTGGAAAATTTTTATCCAATATATAAATAACGCACCAAAATCTGGATTCTTATTGAGAAAAACCGAATAGATTTAGATATTCCCTTCTTTACCAAGTAAAAAGACAATTTCAATAAAAAACGAACAAAAATAAATTATTCCACAAAAGAAATTTTTCAAAAAAAGTAAAGAGCTACATTAAACCAAAGGTGAGCAGAAATAAAGTCAAATAATTTTTAAAGCGATAAACTACTGTAAATCACCATCAATAAATAAATGAAACCCAAAACCCTGCCGTAAGAATTTTCTTGAATCAAGTCTTCGTAAATTGAAATCTTTTTTTAATGCAGTCGGATCACTCACATCGGATCATAATTGCTTTTGACTCGATTGTCATCATAACAAAAAACGTTAAATACGATGATCAAGCCAGGGTATAGTCTTAGTCAAATGCATTAGAAAGTCAAAAGGCCTAGAATTATCCAGGTACACTTTAGGTGGCAGTTTTACGCACTTAGGTACCAATTATATTTCGTAGTCATTTAGATTTTACCTCTACTGTTAATACGATATTTGTGGTATCAAAAGGCCTCAATCTGGATATGTTTGCAAGGTGTTGCTAGTAATCCCTTTTGTGTACGCCGTGGTGTTAAAGAAGGTGGTAAAGAAGGGACCATGGTAGTACTAACTATCCATGGTAATAGTTAATGGTTATCTAGTTTGTTGAGAGACAAAAAATTTCGTATAAAATGGTTGTCTACATAAAGTTGAGAACGTTAGTTCTTGGATCTCGACTAAAATTATTTGGAAGTAGCAGTGAATGCCCTAGTTATGTCTTTTAGATGACAAGATTGATTCTACCTCGGTGGGGGGGGGGATTTGGGCCCATTTGGCCCCTCCAATTATACGATATATATCGAACATGCTAGAATATTTGAATCAATAAATAAATGAAACCCAAAACGAACAGAAATTAAAATAAATAACTGAATCAAACTAAAACGTGCAGAAACTAAGAGGAGTAGGACTGATGGGTCCTGTGCCTTCTAAAGACCAGAATATAATTTGCATTTTATTGAAAACAAAATTCATTTAAATATTTTTTCCATTTTAAATTTAATAAGTCTAATATTATTAAGACTTAGTAATGAATATCAGTATGTATATTAAACTGTCAATCCACGTTCTTTTTTTTCAGTAATCTTAGTTATGATGGTGATTTATTTTCGATTTCATGAGAAATAGTAACACACAGCTCGAAATAAGGATTGTTTAAACAGAAACTAACTCATACATAAAGCATGCTTTTAGAATGTGACATATCTCAAAACACATCTTTAGAAAGGCAGTAAAACTATTTTGAAAGATAGAATATTTCAGGTGGTTCGTAGATAGTATTTGAACGATGACGCCTTGAAGTAAGCAATTTTTTTACTTACTTGCCAAGTTTTTCACAGAAAAAATCTCGGTCTAAAATTTTGTGGCACTTTCACTGCAAATTGTTGCAGTTTGATTGCAAATGTTGGATTAATGAAAATTTCATTGACAATCCTCTAAACAAAATCCAGTTTGATATCTCAATCAAGAGCTATACTACGAAGTGACATTATCAGATACGATTGTCATAACGTGGATAAAGATTCAAATTTTGAGAATGAGAATACAATCTCAAATGTTTGATCTTACCAGATATGCGTAATAGAAAAATACTGAAGTTGTGACTACCCAATGTAGCTAAAATTGATCCTTTTCCAGGTCTTAAGTGTAGAATAAAAAGTCAAAATGTGTGGTGTTTTGATCTATTATTTCTGGAAAAATGGTTAGTATCTTTTTGTTAATAATTCAAAAAGTTATAACGAAAAAAATAGTTTTTTTTTTTAACTGTTTCGAGATGAGATGAGAACGGATAGATATCCACAACCAGTATGCAAGTGATTGCGCATTTCAATCTGCTTTTTTTAGTCTTCCTGGAGTGTGAGGTCTTGAATATCCCTCACAAAATATTCCCGTCCCAGGTGTACACCAGCCCAGCTGACAAACCTGCTCAGCCTCTTTCTCTTATATGATTGGTCCAAAGGTCTTCTTTCTGGAAAATTCCGTCCCAACAATAGACTTTTTCAAATTAGATGAGCGGTAACCTTGAGATGATAGTATAAATATCTAGATATTTATATTTTTGTTTTAATGCTAGTTTCCTTTTTTCTTTTTTTTTGCTGGGTTATTATCATTTTTATGTTGTATTTATTTATATGTTTCATTTAAAGAGGTTTACCACCCTTGGAGTGGCTTTATTTTCCGAATTGTTTGGGTTATTCGAATTTTGGTTTGTAAGTATTTGTTCCTGTTTCTGTTTGTGCTTTTTCATTGTTCTTTCTGTTTGTTATACTCCATCGTCATACCTTGTATTTTTGATGTGTTATAAAATAAATAATATATGGAGCTGAATATAGCTTATCTGAAAGCTATCCATGTTTTCAGATAGGGGTCCTCCCACCTCTAAGATTGTTCTGAAAAATCTTCTTTTCGTCTATGTGTCCCATGACGCCCCCCTCCTCTTTCAGAATCGGATCTCTCTGCACTTGTCTAGAAAATGAATTTAAGACCAATTATATCCATGATCGCAGAGAAAAGCAGATAGAATAAACAAAAATAATCGAGTATTATATCTCGTACCCCCACTCTGTTGATACCGTATGAGATTTACAAGGTAATAGCAAGAAAGATAATATGGAAATTAGGTTAAACTTTCGGGGAAATACAACAGGATTAAGTATGGCTCTCATGTAAGCAAGAATAAATGCCTCTGCTATTTTGTAATTTTTTCCATTCAGTTTTGTGTGAGCTTGAACTCGTTTTATATCATTAGCATACATTAAATTGCTGATACGGTAAGCCAAATAACGATCTGAACGGATTCGGCTTGTTCGCGCTAACTGGAAACTGAATATGTACAAAAAATAAAAAGAAGAGAAGATTGGCAACGACTATGACCAAGTTGGCTAAAAATAAAACTGAATGACAATAATAGAAACATAACTAATTTAACTCAGCAAAGTCAAAGAATGGATTTTTTTATTCTTTTATCTTAGAAGAGGTCGCATCAAGTACCTCTCATGGGTCAACCAACTCCTCAAATCTCACTGTGCCTTGGAAAGCAAGTCCTGATATGGGTTCATGTTTCTCAATTACGGAATCAAATATTGCTGCAATATCGGAGGTAATTATTATCTTCTATTTGTTAGACTTTTACCTTATTTAATTGACTATTTGATTATGTTTATCTTTTATAACTTGTTTTAATATGAAAAATCGTTGATTTCATTAAATTCTTTGAAAATTAAATAAAAGGACTAAACTTCGCTGATATGATCAAATTGCTAACAAAACCTTAGAGATATGATCAAGTTACTCATTTATCATATAATGACGTCATAGACGCTTATAATTTCATTGTTCTTCATATAAGGTACCTAAAACATAAATGGCTAAAACATATGGTGCCAAACAGCTTAAAAAAATATTCCTTTGAAGATGTCATGATCTTGGAGGATCAATATATCATTAATGGTTGATTACCAATGGAAAGCATTGTCCAGTTCTATTAATTGTTTTTGCTGATTTCTTTTTACGGTGAAGCGGGGCAACATTGACGAAAATCTGGTACTGCCCTAAAAATTTCATAATTTTGAAATAGCTAAAACAAGAATCTTAGAAAATTTTGATTTTCAGGTACGAATAAGCCTTAAATGAGTCCAGGAGGAAAAGACTGTTTTATTATGATCTTTGGTACTTTAAAAGTTTAGAAAGCTCAATTTCTAATAAAATCAAAATTTTCGGTCCCAAACAAGAGCTTCTTGTGGGTTTTATCAATTGCAGCTCTGATCTGTAAGGCTGTCTGAAAGACAAATATATATATATATTTTTTTTTTGATTTTCCCTTGTTGCATACTATTATTGAGAAGTTTTCATTTACATATTTAACATTTCTGTGATTTCTCTGACCATATGTACTCTTGTTTTTTCTGGGGGGGGGGGGTGATTGGGGGAAAGATGGACAAACGAATTTTTTCAAATCGTTCGACGCCGTTTTTATTTTGCGTGCCGTAAGGACTATTTTTGACGCATTGTTTAGAATAATGAAATGAAATATTAAGTCAAATAGACAAGTGCGTTTGGCGGTTGACACTAATTTAAACCATAAATACGAGTTTCGTTGAAATCTCAAAACCCTTTGTGTCAGAAAAGAGAAAATTGAGTTCTTAATCATGCTAATGAGCAAAAGGGACTATTGTTTTTTTTTATTTATCTGCAATTTTTTCGCATTCATAAAATAAAATGGGAAATTGATGAAAATCTATTGTTTCTGCGTTTAACTAATTTGAATTTGTAATTAAAATTAACGGTGCTAGAAATAGCATAGTATTAGCCAGAAGATTTAAAAATGAAAACCCCCACAAGCTGCTGCTATATCTTCAGTTGTTGTTATTAATACAGAGGAAAATCAAAACACATAGAAAGCTTCATGATTTTACTACGAATGACGTAAGGCGGCTTTGATTGTTTTTTCTTAGAATTTTCACTTTTATCAGTTCCCCATACTCCTTATTTGAAACATACCTTGTTATGACTAAAAACGACATGCAATCCAGATTTCTGCTCGTTAGCTTGTTGACCGTCCCCCTCGATCGGATAGTTGCTTGTAAAAAATTTGCGCTGAAAAAAGGTTTTATTAGTTTTTTTTATCATCGCTTAAAACCAGTTAGTTTGACTGGTCTAGCAATATAGGTTTCAATTGATTTTCCTTTTTTCAGGACCAAGACATTCAACAGGTTTTTGAAACATCATATGTTCAACAAAATCGGCTGCTACCCGAAGATGGTATCAAGGAGAGAGTCCGTCTACAAAAGGGAGAATTTGTTTATGTTATGACGAAAGGCTATAAAGAACCATGGAAGAAAGGGGAAGTTACTGATGTGGATACAAGCCTAGATGAAATGGTAATTTGTAGTTTTATTTCTTTTTAATTGATTCTCTTTTACCTTCTTTTTCTTGCTTAAAATAATTTGTAGACTCTGATGGGTTAATGACTATTGGGCATGAGCTTGTCCTAGAACATACTTTTTCTACAAACAAAAAACACAATTTTCATGCACAAGATAGATGAATGACGTCATAATCTTAGGTTGTAACCCTATATGGCCTAAATGTAAATGCGATAGTATAATATTATCTATAATTAGATCAGTACAAAATCCCTACTGTTATTATTAAAACTGTCAAAATATTTATCTTGTCCGAGCAATAATCAACGAAAGTTTTATTTCATCTCTCACTTCAAAGTTATAATTGTCTAATGAAACCAAACTTTTTTTTAGCTCAGCTTCTAAATTGTGTATCTCTTGTGCTATATATCCGTTGAAAAGAAATTCAATTTTTTATTTTATCTTAGTTTTCAGTGCAGAATTGCTAAGGCTATTATGTAAAATGCAAAAATATTTTTGGTGTCTGAGCAATAATATTAATGTTTTAATTAAAACTAGAAAATTATTGAAAATTGTAAAATTAGTTTTGTTTTTTGTTCGATTTAATCAACGAAAGTGTTAATTCATCTCTCTCCCTTCAAAGTTAAAATTTTCTCTGGAACTAAATATTTGTTTTGGCATAACTTCTAAAGTGCGTATCTTTTGTGCTATATTTCCGTCAGAATTAATTTTTTTTTTATTTTAGTTTTCAGTTCAGAATCGCTAAAGTTATAATGTAAACTGCAAAAATATTTATGATGTCTGAGCAATAATTTTAGTTTTTTAATTCAAACTAGAAAATTACCTGAAAATTAATTTTTTTTTTTAATATTATTTTTAATTAAGTTAAGCCAGCTTTACCTCTCAGAGAAACTATCTGAATTGGCTTTTTACTCTATTAATTTAAAAAACTTTTTCCACAAAATAAGTTTTTCAAAGATAATTAAAGAACTCCATTAAACAAAAAATGAGCAAAAATAAAATCAAATAATCTACTAAGCGTAAAACTACCGCCAATTAGGATCGATAAATAAATAAAACCCAAAACGAGCAGAAATTACAATAAATAACCGAGTCAAACTCAAAACGAGCAGAAATTAACAAAAGTTGGGCTCAAAACCCCTATGCTTTCCCAAGGCCAAAACATAATTTGCACTTTACTAAAATATAAATGATTTTACTTTTATAATTTTAATACATCAAATAATACTAACGTTTTCATTACTAAATATCAGTATATGTATATTAAACTGACAATGCACATTCATTTGTATTTTTTTCAGTAAAGTACAAATTGTGTTCTGTTCTTGGGAAGGCATAGGGGTTTTGCGCCCAACTTATGTTAATTTCTGCTCGTTTTGGGGTTTCATTTATTTATCGATGCTGATTTGTGGTAGTTTTCACGCTTGGTAGATTATTTGATTTTATTTTTTCTCATTTTTTGTTTAATGGTGCCCTTTACTTATCTTTGAAAAACTTTTTGTGGAAAAAGTTTTTTTTTAATTAATTTCTGTTCGTTTTATATTGACATAGTCTTTTTAGAGAAAAAGAAAATAATACTTTAAATCTTTTCGATTTTTTAAGAATTTATAGTTTGGCCTGATATTTGTTTGCTGGAGAAAAATTTCAGCAGTTTTTAACAACAAACACCCTCTTAAAAATCCGAACACAAATAGTAGTGTTTAATTTAGTTTCATACCTCCTCTAGTTGACCTGAAAGGGAAAACTTGATACCATTCGCAAAAAAATCTGTTTATTTTCTTTTATAGCTTGGATACACTTACGTTATTTTGATTTAATTAAATTTTAAGTGCAGATGCAGCCTCGACAGTTTGAACATATAACCCTCAGTCGTTCTTGGGATACTGCTGAGATGCCTTATTGGGAATTAGCATTAACACAGTGCATTTTTATTTAATCTTATTGCAACATTTAGTTTGGAGCCCTTTTTGAAATTCCTATAACAACTTTCTATATAAACTTTATATGCCCCCAGGGCATAACTTAGAACCCTTGCACTAAGGGCTCTGAGGGGGTTATCATCCTAAAAGACCTAATTTCAAGAACTTTCAACTACGTTGAATTAAATGGATATCTCAAAATTTAGATTAGATATGGTTGGGAAAATGGTGGGCGTGAGAGGGGCTTTAGTCGCTGTCCAATGCCTTTCAACTAATAAAAAGACACTAGTCCTTTCAATTTCCAATTGAATGAGCCCGTTAGAAGTTTCTACGCTTTCAATAAAAACCTTTTAGGCCCCCAGGGCATAACTTAGAACCCTTGCCCTAAGGGCGGTGGGGAGGGGAGGGGGAGGGGTTTTCATCCTTAAAAAACTAATTTCCAAAACTGTCAAATACGTTGAATAAAATTACTATCTAAAATATTGATTGGATGTGTTTGGAGAAAAGATGGGCGTGAGAGGGGGATTAGTTGCCTTCAAATCACTTTCGACTATAAAAAAGGGCACTAGCACATTGAATTTCCAATCGAATTTGCCCTTTTTAAAATGTGCCCTTTTTAAAAGTTTCTACGACAAAGATTTCAATAAAAATCTTATATGTCCCCAGGGTATAACTTATAACCCTTGCCCTGAAGACTGTGGGGGGAGTGTCCTGCTCAAAGGTAAAATTTCCTGATCTTTGAACTGCGTGGAACAAAATGACTATCTCAAAATCTTTATTGGATGTATTTGGGGAAATGGTGGGTGTGAGAGGGGCGTTAGTTGTTCTCCAATCACTTTCAACTATTAAAAAAGGCACTAGCCCTTTCAATTTCCAATTGAATGAGCCCTTTTGAAGTTTCTAAGCTTTCACAAAAAATCTTAGACGCCCCCTGAGCAAAACTTACAACCCTTGCCCTGAGAGCTGTGGGGGGGGGGGTGGTTGTCATCCTTAACGACCTAATTTCTAGAACTTAAAACTACGTTGAATAAAATGGGTATCTCAATGTTTTGATTAGATGTGTTTGGGGAAAAGGTGGGCGTAAGAGGCGGGTTAGTTGCCCTCTAATCACTTTCGACTATAAAAAAGGGTACTAGCCCATTGAATTTCCAATCGAATGAGCCTTTTTAAAAGTTTCTACGACAACGCCTTCTATAAAATAAACCTTATATGCCCCCAGGGCAAAACTTACAACCCTTGTCCTAGGGGCTGTGGGGGACTGTCCTCAAGAACATAATTTTTATCTGGCAATCAACTACGCGTTACAAAATGGCTATCTCAAAATTTTGATTGGATGTGTTTAGGGAAATGGTGGGCGTGGAAGGGGTGTTAGTCGCCTTCCAATCACTTTCGAATATTAAAAATGGCACAAGCCACTCCAATTTCCAATTGAATGAGCCCTTTTCGAAATTTCTACGACAACTTCTTCGATACGAAGCGCCCTGCTCTAAAGGAAAAAAATAATAAATAATAGATTGTGCCAACATCGTTCTTATATGCCCCCAGGGCATAACTTAAAACCCTTGTCCTGAGGGTTGTGGGGGAGTTTCCCCCTCTTTACTTAGTCCCCGCTTCTTGTGTTGTTCTCGAGTGTCCCAGTTCTTTACTTAGGCAGCGCGATCGCGCTGCTTGTGATTTATACAACAACTTTCTATATAAACCTTATATGCCCCCGGGGCATAACTTACAACCCTTGCACCGAGGGCTCTGAGGGGGTTATCATCCTAAAAGACCTTATTTCCAGAACGTTCAACTACGTTGAACAAAAAGGATATCTCAAATTTTAATTGGATGTGTTTTGGAAAATGGTGAATGTGAGAGGGGCGTTAGTCGCTATCCAATCACTTTCAACCATTAAAAAACGCACTAGCCCTCTCAATTTCCAATTGAATGACCCCTTTTGAAGTTTCTACGACAACGCTATCAATAAAAACTTTAAATGCCCCAGGGCATAACTTACAACCCTTGCACTGAGGGCTCTGAGGGGGCTATCATCCTAAAAGACCTAATTTCCAGAACTTTCAACTACGTTGAACAAATCGGATATCTCAAATTTTAATTCGTTGTGTTTGGGAAAATGGTGGGCGTGAGGGCGTTAGTCGCTATCCAATCACTTTCAACTATTAAAAAAGGCACTAGACCTTTCAGTTTCCAATTGAATGAGCCCTTTAGAAGTTTCTACGACAACGCTTTCAATAAAAACTTTATATGCCACCAGGGCATAACTTACAACCCTTGCCTTGAGAGCTGTGGGGGGAGCGGTTTTCATCCTTAAAGACCTAATTTCCAAAACTTTCAAACTAGCCCTTTGAATTTCCAATCGAATGAGCCGCTTTTGAAGTTTCTGTAACCACGGTTTCTATAAAAACCTATGACCCCGGGGCATTGCTTTGAACCCGGGTCCTGAGCGCTTTTGAGAATTGTACTTCTCAAAAACATATTTTATATCTGGAAATTAACTACACTGAACAAAATGGCTAGCTTAAAATTTTGATTGGATGTGTTTGGGGAAATAATGGGCGTGGGGAGGGGACTAGTTGCCCTCCAATCCCTTTCGACTATTAAAAAGGCCATCAGCCACTCCAATTTGCAATCGAATGAGCCCTATTCGAAGTTTCTACGACAACTCCTTCGATACGGAGTGCCCGGGTATGGAGAAAAAAAAACACACATTTTGCCCACATCGTTCTTTACTTAGGCAGAGCTGGCGCGCTGCCTATGATTTAGCCATGTCTCTCAAGTCTTTATTCACCTCCATCAATTTTGTAATTCAAACCTTAGGTGCAAAAGGATTTTCCCAGCATTGTCTTTTTTTATTTGATTAGTCAAAACAAATCAGATTAAAAATAATTTTCTTCTTAATTTTCAGACACACTGCCAAGTTACCTGTGGTTCTATCAGACGTTTGGTTAGTTTAAAGCATTTGGCATATAGTGTACCAGCTGCTGTTTTTATTCGACGTGGAGTTCGTGTCATTGCAAACTACAAAGGCGAGGATAATGTAGATGTAGGGTTTTTTGTCGGTATCGTAGCGGAAAGTCCAACAGCCGTCAACCAGTTCAGGTAAGAATTTTTGGTTCAGGTTCATTTATTTTTCAATCATATATACATTACATATTAAGTTTACCAGTATCTGGCGGAAAGATGAGCTCGTGGCTATTTGGGACTTTTGGTAAGTTCCGTCACTAACTTCTCTACTTTCTTTTACGGGAACCAGAGAGTTTAGTCTGGCAATAACGATAGCTGGAATTGCTGTAAAGACATCCTCATAACTAAATCTTGCTTCAAAGACTCTTTAAACCCCATCTGCTTGAAATAGACCCAAACCTAATCGGATAATTGCTCCTGCTGCATCGAATAGCAACGTCAATAGAATAGCTAGATGTTTTCTTCTTGACATTCTTGCTCTTCACATATTATTTACCGTCGCTTGGCATGCAGCGTCGAAGCTTCCAACTGCAATTTTTCAGAAATTTTTTTATTTCAGGGAATGTGTCTTCGACGTTTGACGGCTGAATAGGCTGCTCTTTTCTTCTTCTTCAGTATAGTAAACTGAAAGATTGGAATATCACATTCTGCCGCAGTGACTTTATTGGGTTACTTTTTTGGGTCATTGGGTTTCTGTTGAACAGTTGTCTTTATTGAATTCATTATTGACACTCTATCAGACACCAAATGGTGATATTAGGATTCATGCTTAGTGTTCTTGTCCTGGGGGGGGGAGGGTTAAGGTAGGTGTGACCAAGCAAAAGTTAAATCTAATGAAATGAATTGCCCCTCCAAATCTCCAAAATGGAAACATTTATACCGATTAATTCGATTTAAGTGTATGTGTTCACATATTTCTAGTCCTACTTAAATCAGTGTTCTATACATCCTATTAATTAAATTTGTCCCTGCAAATTTGACGGTTGGATAAGAATATGTTAAAGAATAATATCTTCTTTTTTTTAAAGTGATTCACAATGAAAGTGATATTTTTTATGACGCAAAAGATCATGATTTTCGACACAGAAAAATAATAAGTCATATACCTTGTCGTGCCAATATACATTTTTCACCATTTTCAGATACTTAATATTCTTCGATGATGGATATGCACAGTACTCGTCATGTCATGATCTCCGAGTAGTTTGCTGTCAATCTGAAGATGTTTGGGAGGATGTGGATCCTTCGGCCTTTGGATTTATCAAGACTTATCTTTGCCAGTTTCCAGAAAGACCAATGGTGAGACTCAAACCTGGAGACACTGTTAGAGCTAAACACAACCGTAAGATTTTCCTTTCTTTTATTTTCTTCGTCAATACCAACATAGGGTAGAGAGTGACAGCTGAATAACTTTGGCCCAAAATTAGTTCCGTTTTTAAATTTCATCCAAGTACCAGAAGAAAAAATCAATTTCCGGTCCTAGTGCCTAAGGATCGGAACTGTGTGCACCTAATTAGCACACGTAGAAGGTATGTTCTGGTCAGTCGTGAAATTTGGCTTTTATGTTGTTTTATTTCTTTCTTTTTTTTGTTTTTTTTTGGACGTGAGCCAAGCTGTGTCATTGATCTTTAGTAATGTGACGAACCGTATGTCATTTGAGTGGATCCATTCAAAGGAAGTCTGGTATGTCACTTAGGGACTCGTATTTTGGGTATGGTGATGAGAGCATTTCTTAGAACTACACATAAAATCCGTAACGTATGTTACCAGAGAAAACTATTACATATTGCAGGGTTCCTGGTAAAAAGGGTAGTCAAAATCATCAAAGAATGTGTATGCATTTAAAAGAAAAGGTAAAAGTCGAAATATTGGAGTTGTTTTCTGATCAACCTGACATTAAAATTTTTTCAACCTGAAGTGAACCGTCTCTATTTCGTGTCTGCCCATAGTCTTGATACTTTCGTTAGTAGGGCTCTGGATATTTTCGATGAAATCCAAATACGGTGCCATGAAAACCTCCTGACCATAAACACCGAAAAGACCTGTTTTTAGACGCTTTTAGATACTGCAGGACAAAATCCCACTACCAGACTTCTGTTTTACTCTTTCTCTTAATGGTATGCCCATTCCACAGACGACTGCAATTAGATTTTTGCTGTTTATCTCCGCTTGTTACTTTCATTCAAACCATACATAAAGAAAGAAAAACGAGCAAAAATGGGGTTTTTATAGGCCAAATGAAGATATTGAAAAAACAAAGCGAATATTTCGAGAGGACAAACGCCTCTCTTCTTCAGTGCGAAACGAAACGATGTATCAATAAAAGCCAAAAATTAAAAGAATTAAAACCAAGTACCTAACAACCATAAAAGCGAGTTATTCGCCAATATCCGCGATTTGCACAAAATCCAAAAAAATATGAACTGCCACCGACGGATACTAGCGAACAACTGACAAAGAGAAGGAACCAATTCAGTCACTCGAAAAACACAACGAACCAGCAATTAAATAAGTTTGAGAACTATGTAATTTGATTTCGGATTTTAATTAATGCATTTCTTGAAGACAGCCCTTGAAACCTAAGGGGTTGCTCACGTGTTTGATTAGATGACTGGGAAAATGGTTCAAGGTTTATTTCAGGGATTACTAAACTATCGGCTTCTTTTTTAAGAAAACTGAAATATGACTCGTTTATTCTTAAATCACCAGAATCTCTGTTTAAAGCTAGACCTAAATGTTGGTATTTATAAATTTCAACAGCTTCTCTGTAGTGCTGGACAATACCTTTGTCATGCGAAATAAGACTAGCTTGATTAAGCAAAATAGTATGGTCTGGTTTTTCAAAAATGTGCTCTGCAACGGCAGAGTCAAAATTTTCTGTTTTTTCCGCTTTTTAAATGTATTATTAATTGAAATAGAGTGCTGAGTTAATCTATCCGTAAGTCGCTGATCAGTTCTTCCGATATACCAAAGACCACACGAACAAAGAATTCTGTAGACACCAGAGTTTTCACCTTTCGGGATAGGGTCTTTACGTTGATAAATTTGGGACCTTATAGTTTTTCTGGGTCTATAATAAGCGTAAATGTTATTTTTCCTACGATTTCTTAAAATGCGGTCTGAAATCCTTTTAATATATTGGAGAACAAGATAAACTGAATTTTCCCATTGATTTGTGTTTTCTGTGGAACTATCTGATAATCTTTTAATGTGTTTTGCAATTACAGAATTTATTAAACTAATTGGATAACCATTCCCAAATAAAATATCTCTAAGGGGGTTGAGCTCTAAATCCAAGAAACGTGTTGAACAAACTTTCAATGCTATATCAACTAGAGAAGTGACAACTCCTCTTTTCACAGCAGGAGAATGATTTGAGGAATAACTTAAGTAACGGCCATTATTTGTGGCTTTTCTATGGACACTAAACTCGAAACATGAATCATTTCGGTGCACCAGAATATTTAAGAAAGGACGACGCCTCTCTATCTCTGATTCTTGAGTAAATTTCAGTTTTGGATCCAAGGAGTTGAGTAAGTGAAGAAAAGAACCCAGAGACTCGTCACCATGCTCCCATAAATAAAAAATGTCATCTTTAAAATGAACCCAAAATTCAGGTTTACAAGAACTTTGCAAAATAGCCCTTTCTTCAAGGTCTTCCATGAAAATATCAGCCTGTATTGGAGAAGGGGGGCACCCATGGAGAGCCCATATTTCTGTCTATAAGAAATGCCTCTATAATGGAAGTAAAAAGAAGTTCTGTTACAAAGGGCTGTAAGCGAAAGAAGTGTCTGATTCGAAATAGTAGAATTTTCTGATATAGATGGGTTAGAATTAAGTTTTTGCTCCAAAAACAGTTCGGCCTTTTGAGGATCACTATTGGTATACATTGAATCTGCATCAAAACTGTTAATAATCGAAATTGAAAAATTTTAGTAAAAATGAACACTTGGTTTTACACGCACTACATAAAGATCATTCCAGGATTATTACGAAAGCCGTTAAAGGCAATACTGTTGTTGTATTAGATTCAGATGATTACGACAAAAAAGTCAGAGAAATTTTAAATGATTCTAACACATATGAACAATTAGCTACCGATCCCACAGAAAAATATGTACAGGAAGTCCGAAAAAAGCTTTCTTATCTAAAAGGAAAAGGTGAAATTACAGATCAGCTGTACAAAAGATTTTACCCACGCGGATGCACGCCCTCTTGCTTTTATGGTCTTCCTAAAGTTCATGATCCCGGTAATCCACTTCGACCCATTGTTTCTTCTTTTAATTCTCCTACAGCAAAAATTGGGAAATTCTTATCAGTGATATTTTGCCCACTAATTCAGGCTCAAAAATCCTATATTAAAAATTCCGCTGATTTTGTTTCCAAGGTAAAGCAAGTTTCGGTTAAACCAAATACAAGAATTGGCAGCTTTGATGCAGATTCAATGTATACCAGTTGTGATCCTCAAAAGGCCGAACTGTTTTTGGAGCAAAAACTTAATTCTAACCCATCTATATCAGAAAATTCTACTCTTTCGAATCAGACATTTCTTTCGCTTACAACCCTTTGTAACAGAACTTCTTTTTACTTCCATTATAGAGGCATTTTTTTATAGACAGAAATATGGGCTCTCCATGGGTGCCCCCCTTTCTCCAATACAGGCTGATATTTTCATGGAAGACCTTGAAGAAAGGGCTATTTTGCAAAGTTCTTGTAAACCTAAATTTTGGGTTTGTTTTAAAGATGACATTTGTTATTTATGGGAGCATGGTGACGAGTCTCTGGGTTCTTTTTTTCACTGGCTCAACTCCTTGGATCCAAAACTGAAATTTACTCAGGAGTCAGAGATAGAGAGGCATCTTCCTTTCTTAAATGTTCTGGTGCACTGAAATGATTCATGTTTCGAGTTTAGTGTCTATAGAAAAGCCACACATAATGACCGTTACTTAAGTTAGTCCTCAAATCATTCTCCTGCTGTGAAAAGAGGAGTTGTCACTTCTTTAGTTGATAGAGCATAGAAAGTTTGTTCTACACGTTTCTTGGATTTAGAGCTCAACCACCTTAGAGATATTTTATTTGGGAATGGTTATCCAATTAGTTTAATAAATTCTGTAATTGCAAAACGTATTGAAAGATTATCAGATAGTTCCACAGAAAACACAAATCAATGGGAAAATTCAGTTTATCTTGGTCTCCCATATGTTAAAGGGATTTCAGACCGTATTTTAAGAAATCGTAGGAAAAATAACATTTACGCTTATTATAGACGCAGAAAAACTATAAGGTCCCAAATTTATCAACGTAAAGACCCTATCCCGAAAGGTGAAAACTCTGGTGTCTACAGAATTCCTTGTTCGTGTGGTCTTTGGTATATCGGAAGAACTGATCAGCGACTAACGGATAGATTAACTCAGCACTCTATTTCAATTAATAATACACTTAAAAAGCAGAAAAAAACAGAAAATTTTGACTCTGCCCTTGCAGAGCACATTTTTGAAAAACCAGACCATACTATTTTGTTTAATCAAGCTAGTCTTATTTCGCATGACAGAGGTATTGTCCAACACTACAGAGAAGCTGTTGAAATTTATAAATACCAACATTTAGGTCTAGCTTTAAACAGAGATTCCGGTGATATTAGAATAAACGAGTCATATTTCAGTTTTCTCAAAAGAGAAGCCGATACTTTAGTAATCCCTGAAATAAACCTTGAACCATTTTCCAAGTCATCTATTCAAACACGTGAACAACCCCTTAGGTCTCAAAGGGTGTCTGCAAGAAATGCATTAATTAAAATCCGAAATCAAATTACATAGTTCTCCAACTTATTTAATTGCTGGTTCGTTTTGTTTTTCGAGTGAATGAATTGGTTCCTTCTCTTTGTCAGTTGTTCGCTAGTATCCGTCGGTGGCAGTTCATATTTTTTTGGATTTTGTGCAAATCGCGGATATTGGCGAATAACTCGCTTTTATGGTTGTTAGGTAGTTGGTTTTAATTCTTTTAATTTTTGGCTTTTATTGATACATCGTTTCGTTTCGCGCTGAAGAAGAGAGGCGTTTGTCCTCTCGAAATATTCGCTTTGTTTTTTCAGTATCTTCATTTGACCTATAAAAAACCCAATTTTGCTCGTTTTTCTTTCTTTATGTGATGTCAGGCCAATGTGGTTTAAGAAATTATCTTCAAATCATACATTTAGGACTTGACATGCATTTTATCTCGGCGTGCTTCACTTCTTCATAAGGACTGCCGCCTTACCAATTACGAAGCAATGAACATGCTTTATAGTTCACTCGCCACCTCGTCCCTCTCTTAGTGTTCTACTGGGTGGGGAAACACTTTTCGTCTCATCTGAATCCAAATAAGACCACAACTTTAAATTTCGACCTGCCAGAAAAGTGTGCATTCCGATCCCAGCTTGGTCCTATCTATAAAAGTATCTTCGTTTGGAATCATCTGTCTGATTCAGATAAGCAGTAATGAAGCCAGTACTTCACGACATAAATACTATCTCTGAAGGGTTCTTTTTCTTGTTGTCCTTAATACAATGTCGATCTCTAAGGGCTACAAGAGATAAGCTTAGAGCATAGGTAATGTTGAATTCGATCCAAACCATATTTTCGTATGCAGGAAGGACGAATCTCATTCTTGTCCTCAATCCAATGTCTTGTTTATCCTTCGGACAACTTCCATCCCAATGTTATATAATTATGGCTAGGTGTGAGGAATATCTCCGTCATATTTAGAGGAGAAGTAGACTTGAGCCCGATCCAAACCACATTTCCCCAGCTTTGGCTTCTTCACTTAGATTGCTGGGTATTTCTCCATGTAATTAATTTTTCTCTGAGATTGCCGGCCAATTTTCGTATGTTCGATTTAGCCTATTGCTTGGATATCTTCCGGCAAATTATCACGTTATTTTGAACAGTTAATATATAAACAAGCCAACATAACAGGACAAAGATTTTTTCTCTCATCGTTAAAGATCGACACTTCTGCATTATCAAAGGAATAGCAAACCGGTTTTAAGTTGAAACTTTCTTTGAACGCTGAACGGAGTCGAAAGATACTACATGCGTCCAGGTTGTCAAAATAGCGAACTTACAACACCTCAAGAATGACTAAGGCATAAGGCGAAAGTTTCAGGCAATGTTGAGGGCGATTTTGAACTAAATGAAAAAGATTATGAGCATCCAGGTTCTCAACTCTGCAAGACTTTAGGAGCATTTAAAGGTATTAAGTTTGAAGTTTAGTTAGTGCCCCTTTAAAAGACGCTATGTGTAGATATCTTCGGCATCCCCAGACAAAAACGAGTTATTTTAATAGGAAATTCAAAATTTAAGTATCTTACTAAAGAGTCAAAAGTGATTAGAAGGCATTTAACCCTCTTCTTTGCCCTGTTTCTACAGGAACATCAGCAAGCAGAACAAAGCTGACAGGAACATCAGCAGGAATGAATACTGTTATATATTAAACAGTCAGTCTTCTTTCGTTAGTTCTTTTCAAAAATCTTGGGTATTATGGCAATTTTCTTTTATTTTTTGTTATTGTTGTTGTTTTGTTACTGATGTTGTGACAAAAAAAACACACTGCTCTTACTCCTTACACACCTTACTCCTGTTTCTGGTAATTTCTGTTCCGTCTTGGCTCTCATTTATTTAATGATTGGGATTTTTGTTCAACTTATGTTTGAATTGTCATTTGACTTTATCATTGCTCGTCTTTGGTTCAATGTAGCTCTACTTTCTTTGAAAAACTTCCTTTTTGGAATTTTATTGTTTGTAAATAACAACATAATTCTGACAGCAATTGTATGATAAAAGGCAGACTGCAGTCCACCCTTAAGGCTTCAGTTTCACTTAGTTTTTGTAGAAAATTTGATTTATATTCCTAAATACCATTTGAGTAAACATTCGAATTACTCTTGACGTTTTGTTATATATACTTTACACTTTGTGGGGGCACACGGGAAAATTTTTCCTCCGTTGGTAAGAGATTCCCCTTTAAGGACGACTTGCATTGACACAACACTTGCAGAATAAAAAGTTTTGTAAAATCCTTGGTCCCGGTTTTGGAATCTTAATATCTCCAAAATCTAATTCATCATCCATTTTATTCTGTTTCATGTATCGATACTTTGAGAATGAGTGATGCGCATATTTACTATAACATAAAACATGCAACACCGTGTTTTCAATAATACTGGGATAGAATTCCCCCCATGAAATTTCGTGCGGACTACTCCGTCTGAAAAATTCTAAATAGTATACTTCATTTGAAAAAAAACTTTTTTTGCTGAATTTATGATCACTTTTTAAATCATGCCGGAAATCCTCCCTGCAGTGGGAAATTTTTCTCAGAAATCTTCCCTCCCAATGGATAGCTTCTCCTGGAAAATTCCTCCATATAGATTTTTCTCACCTCCCCCAACCCTTCGAAAAACTCCCCCAGACAATTCCAACCCCACCGAAAATTTCTCCCAGACAATTCCCCTGGAACATCTCCACATGTAAAATTTAGTCGCCAAAGAGAAAGTCAGACAAAGAAAAAAAGGATCGTATAGGAATTCTAACAAATTGCCCCAATGTAAAGTTTCCCCTTGAAAGTTCATCTCCAGTAACTTCCCTTTCCACGGAAAACTCTCCCCATTGAAAATATTTCCCCCTCCAGAAAATCACCTCCCCTAAGAATGCCAGTATACTTCCCGATAACAAATAATATTATTATTGTTATTATTATTATCTATTTCTAACCGAAACTATACAGAGGTTCAATACGTGGAGTATCACAAGGAAAAACACATAAAGGGCAAAACAAATCAATATAGAACTCAAAGATTACCAGCTACAGTGTACCACATAATAATTTAAAAGAAACTAAAACAAAAAAGAAATAGCATGAAAGGAGGGGGAAAAGAGGAAGATTGAAAAAAAAAACTGACAACTTGCAGAGTCTAATAAGCAGTAATATGCAGAAATATGGACTTAAGCTGTCATTATTATTATCATTATTTGATTTTTACTCACTCTTTACAGTACCAAAAAATGTAGAATGACCAAGCAGAGAAAAACAACTAAACAAATAAAAGAAAAATAACTTACAACTGAAAAAACCTGATAAGGTGATGGTGCGGAGAAAAACGGATACAAGCAGTATTTGAAAGTTTTCTGTGTAGTGCTTCCTGTTTTTCAGTAATATTAGGAACAAGAAATTTATTAATAATTACCCTGTTTTTGGTCCAAGGTGGAAGAAACAACAAAAATTTACAAAATCTAAAATAATTAATCCGGATTCTTTTTAATTCTTTTTTCTTTAGAAGGGAAAAAAACTCCAGAAACAAAAAGAATTGAATGGTCACAGAAAGTTCAGTAGAGCTTGGCCAACGCGAGTTTATTATATTTACCTCTATTGGCAACAATCTTAGCATATCCTAATTTAATTTTCATATTAATATCTGAGACTCTGCGCTGGCGCAAGCTCGGAAGACAATTAGTAATTGAAATACCGAGCCATCGAAGAGAATCTACGAGAGGGATAGTAAAGCCACTACAGCGAAGGGATTATTAAAAGAAAGAAATTTACATTTATCTACATTAAGAGAAAGGCCTATGTCTGAAAAAGAAGTGGCAACACAAGAAACCATGTTAGATAAACCAGTTTTAGTACGGCTTATAAGAAGCAGATCATCAGCGTAAGCCAGGTATGAAACATCAGAAAAACTGGAGAGATAGGTAGCCGATATCTTTGCCAGAACTCCTGAAATACATAAATTAAATAGGGTCGGAGATAAAACTCCACCTTGCCTTAAACCTCTTTTCAATTCAATAATAGATGCTGGCACAGATTTCAGCCGAAAAAAAGAATTAGAGTACCAGTACCGAAAAAGCAAAATAACCGATAGATTGACACCGCAAACACGAAGAGCAGAAAAAAGCTGACTATGACATACACTATCCAAAGCTTTTGATAGATCTAAAGTACAAAAATATATACTCCTTCCCTAAGAAGAATTTTCAAGGAGCAAAGAAGATAATACACGATGTGCGTGTTGAAAACCTACTCCGGGCTTAAATCCAAACTGGTTATCTCTCTCAAGCATATTATTAGTCACAAAAGGTAGTAATACATGCTCAAGAACCTCACTAAAAGTGCAAGAGACAGTAATAGGTCGGTAAGAAGAGCAAATAAAAGGAGAATATCCCTTCTTTAAAATTGAAGAAACAGTAACACACAAAAAACTCTCCGGTACACTAGAAGTACAAATACAAATCTGGAGAAGTAGGTGTATATAGTCAATTAGGGGGGGAGCAATCTAATAAAAGGTGAAACCTAGATATACCGTCATTATCAACATTATTTTATTTAAGTTTCTTAATTGCTTCAACTACGGATGAAAGAGAAATGGTAACACAAAGACGCTGAGATAGAGGGGTACTTAAAAATAGCAGAAAGAAAATGAGAATACAAAGAATGCATACGGTAATTAACATTAAAAAAACAGACGAGTAATGGCCATGCCAAGTAGATACAGGGAGACAATCACTACTTGCCACAACACTTCTAATGGACTCAAAATTAATAACTTTTCGCCATTCTCTCTTTGATACTGGAAAATCCATACCATGACAACATACTGAGTCAAGATATTATTTATTATTATTACGCCTATCACGCCTGAAGTCCGATGTAATTCTATATGGTGGTTTATCAAATTCATTCTATAATTTTGACCAAAACTTAGCTTTATTTTTCAAAGCTTTTAAATTAGGATCTAAAGACCAAATAGGTTTTTGCGTACCACGTCTAACACGTTGCAGCGGCACTGCAACTGCCTCGGCATCTTTTAGACATTTAATTATTTGATTATAATATGTGAAATAATAATTTCATAACTTAAATGCCTTTCCCCTGGGGCTGTAGGGGGTCATGTATGTCATCCCCAAAAGTATGTTATTGAACTTTTCAACTATGCTGAACAAAAAGGCTACCTCGACATTTTAATCTGACGACTTCGGGAAAAAAAGGGATAGGGAGGGGACTAGTTGCCTTCCAATTTTTTTGGTCACTTAGAAACGGTACTAGAACTTTTAATTTCCGGTCGAATGAGCTTTCCCCTGATGTTCTAGTTTTGTTTTTCATTTCAAAGTCTTCATTGGTTTGTTAGGATCATCCTTGGAAAAAAAAGCAAAAAAACAAATAACTTGCATCTATGATCTTTCTTTTAGCAAAACAAAATACAAAATTCCACATTTTTGCTGATTGGAGCTTAAAACCTTTGCAGTATGGTTTTCTGGTATGCCGAATCTGATCTTGCGATTTTTAATCAAGATTTTTGACTTTTTGGGGGTGTTTACCTCCCTTTTTCGAAGATCCAAAGTTTTTTAGGCTCTTAGTTTTTGATGGGTAACTTCAAACTGAGTGAATTTTGTATATTTGGAATCAGAATAAAATTATTCGGATGTATCTACTGTTGTCAAAATTCCGCTTTTTAAATTTTCCGTTACAATTGGGCCGAGTCGCTCCTTACTTACAGTGCATTACCATGAACTGTTTGATATTGACTTTCTTTGGCTGTCAGGGAAGAAAATCTGCTGTAACAAGCTATATTGAAAAGAAGGTAAGTCTGTTTATATTGATATTTTTGTGTTTCTAGAAAACTGGTACGAAACACAAGTTTTAAAAGTCGATTATTCTTTGGCTCAGCTCAAATTTCGAAATTCCGAAGAAAGAATTGAATGGATATACAGAGGTTCTTTGAGGTTAGAACCACTATATAATGAATTGTCGCAACGTAGCAGAGCCCCAATTATTCAAATAAGGGCAGAAGCTTCCACTGTGCCAACTGCAAGATCTTTGGCAAAAAAAAGCACCTCGAAGAAAGTCTCACAGATATATGGTAATGATAAACATTCGAATATTCGTCCATTCGTCTTTTTTCATTCTCTCCTCTGTTTTTAGTTGTATTTTTATTGGAACCTTCTTAACTCTTAAAACTACTTCTTGTGTATCTGTATCTTAAAGACAATGTATCACATTGCATTATCCCAAAAATATTAAGAGACTTAATTCTTAAATTTCCAATAAGGTCCTTTTTTAAGGAATTAGAGCCAATGAGGGAAAAAATTGCTTTCGGGTGGGGGAGGAGAGGGTCGGAATCGAATAACGGTTTGATATTGCGTAAAATGATTGGCATTTTATGGGTATTAAAATTTTTTGGAAGGTTGGTTGGTATGCAGGCTTGGATTTATCAATAGGCCCACTAGCCCGGGCCTAGGGATGCACAATGTCAAGGGGTGCCATAAATTATCACTGAGTGATTTTTATTTCTTAACAAAAACTGGACTGACTCGATTTATCGTCGAAGTGATAGGTGGACTCCGCCGCCGCGCGTCCTATTCACAGAAAAGTGATTTTAAAACAACTCAAGAATTCCATGGCCACTTATAAACTGCAGATGTCTCCCAAGAATTGTAGATGAGGGTTCTCCCAAGAATAGCAAGCAATGACAGAGAGATCTTTCATTACTTTTGCCTCATCAGTTGCGTTCTGTTCAGTGCTACTCCAATCCCAGATTTTTCTGGGATTTCCCTGGAAATCTCACAAAAACGGAGCGGCAAAAATGCTTCGGGCTAGAAGCGTCAAAACTTTAAACTGGCCCTATTGGTATGGGTGTGATTAATCCATAAACACTTGTAGTGTTAATAAATACAATACCGCCTACCATGTCCTACGTAAAAATGCCGTAAGATATGGATTTATGGGCTGTTTAGATTTTTTACCCACAACACGTATTACTTTCTGGAATTCAATCTCTCTCTTTCTCTCTCTTTATCTCTCTCTCTCTCTCTCTCTCTCCCTCTCTCTCTCTCTCTCCCTCCCTCCCTCTCTCATTCTCTCTCTCTCTCTCTCTCTCTCTCTCTCTCTCTCTCTCTCTCTCTCTCTCTCTTTCTCTCTCTCTCTCTCTCTATCACACTCTCTCTCACTCACTCACTCACTCACTCACTCAATCATTCATTCTCCTCTCCCTCTCTCTTGATCTGTTTATTGTCTCTTGCTCATCTTCTTTTAATTTAAACATCCGGCCATGACAGCCAAGTAAACCAAATAAACTTTATGGAGACAACTCGGTGGCTTTTTGCCCATATATTGTGTATGCAGGTAACATGCCGAAGACAAAAAAAGAACTTGGGGCGAATTTTATAAAACTCGTTGCATAAGTTGAAAGTTTTATTCACCCACCTGACAATAGGGGATAGAGGGGCGGGGGTTTAAAAGCTGGTCTAAAAATACGCTTTTAATGATCTTACTTGATCTCCATTCTCTTCCCAAAACTCAGTCTGTTATTTGTACTCTTCAAGTTTTATTAGTTAGTATTATTGTAATGTATAAAAGTTGAAAATGCAATTTGAATAGTGCTAAATTAATGCCATCAATTTCAGTCGAACATGCCCTGGACCGAACTACCACTTCCCGCGAGACGGTGACAGCTGAGTATGATGGAGTCGTTCAAAGCGTTGAGGGTCTCAAGAAACCTGTCCATATTAAATTTGAACCTCATCGTTGCGGTCCATCATGCATTCAAGACTACCCGTATGATTGTGACGATCCAGATTTCAGAACGATAAATCAATTTTGCGTCCCAATCAGGCTTGGCTGGGATAGATTTGTTGTCACTCGTAAAGTCGGAAAGACAAAGACAAACAAAGTTTTGACCCACTGTTTGTATTTTTATATATATATCATTTTTTTTTTTTTTTAAAGACAGTACAAAGATCTAGATTAGTTTTTAAGGATCTAAAAAAAATATGGTCTGGTTACACTTGAATGTAATATTGAGCATACAAAAAAATGATATTCATGTAAATTGATAATTATGGTGACTAACCTATTATCAAAAATCAAAAAACAGCAGGAAATAGGGAGGAGGCAACAAAGCGATTTTTCTTTTCGTTTCGGTCCATTTATTTTCAGTTGTATAACTATGGCATAAAAGGTGAAAAGGTAAAGAATATGGCATATTAAACAAATCTATTAGCACGACTGAAGCTAAAGAATAAGCGTAATGATCCAGGGCGTATTTTTGTTCGGAGGGGGGGGGGATTAAAAAAAAACTTAAAAACGTGTAGAAAATCTGTTTATATGTTTTTTTTACGTTTTTATGATTCAGATAAATATTTAGGGGGAGGTGTAATTTACCCCCCCCCCCCCTTCTTGGATACTTCTTAACAAATTAGTGATTGTTTGATCAGAAGAATTTATTTAGTACTTCATTTTATTCGAATATTGTGACAAAGAGCGTGTCATTGTTAAATCATTCGCTTGGAATCAAGAAATAATTAGTCAACAAAGTGTGATTTTAGTTCCTCTTTCTTGCATATAGTTTCATACCGTAATCATTTCAATTATTTTAAGACCCAAGTTGATATTGGTTGTGATGCCAGTGATAAGGAAGATCAGTGCAAATGTCACACGATGTAATATTTGACGTGTTTGCCAGAGTTACTTTAAACATACCTGCATCCAAGTTAAGTATTTGTATACAAGAAACATGGTTCCATTGTAACTGAACCCCCGTGTGACTGAACCCCAAGCAACTGAACCCCAGTATAACCGAACCCCCGTGTAACTAAACTATCCTGTAAATGTGCTCCTTTATAAGAGAGCCCTCATGCCGCTGAACCCCCGTGCAACCAAACCCCTGGTCACCGCGCCTTTCGTCCTATTGGACCCCCTTTAATTGAGCCTTCTAGCCGCTCAACCACATTAAAAAACACCGCCGTGCAGCTGCCCCCCCGTGTGACTGTAACTGTGTGTAACCATATAACTGTGTGTTGACAGGACACAACTGATGAGCGAAAAGTGATGAAAGAGAGGGGTAATATCGAACTCTCAGCTACCATTCTTGGAAGACATCTGACAGTTTATAAGTGACCATGGAATTCCGTTGTTGTTTTAAAGTCACTTTTCTGTGAATAGGCAGTGTGGCGGCAGGGTGTACCTGGCGACGATAAATCACATCAGTCCAGTTTTTGTCAGAAAAAAATTACTCAGTGATAATTTATTGCTCCCGCTAGCATTATGCGCTTCTAGGTCAGGGCCTAGGGGCCTAGAGGTAAATCCAGGCCTGAGCGTGCACATATTTCCTTTTGGTGAATTGACTTTCCCTTTAAGCACTCTCTGAAAGTTCCAACTTAATACAAAAACCCCTTTTTGAGATATGCCATTTTGAAAATCTGCATGCGCATAGTGTCTTTTGATTTAGTTCAAGTTCCACCTCAAATACCTCATTCTGTCAAATTTTCAACTTGATATGCGTAGTCTTAATAGTGCTAGTTTAATAGTAGCAGAGGTCGTAGTAGGAGCAGTAGAAGTAATAATAGTGTTGAATTAGTAGTAGTAATAGCAGTATTAATAGCAGTAGTAGCAGGTAGATGCCCCAGAAGTTTCATCGTGATACGCTAAACCGTTCCAAAAAAAATTACTAATGCACCTGCATCAGCAACCTGCATGCTATTGCAAGTTACCAAACGTTAAAATTTAAGGTTTTTATAGATGGGATGATCGTAAAAACATTGAAGAAGGCTCTTTTAATTGGAAATTGAAAGTTCAGGTTCAATTTCGAAGAATCGAAGGTAATCACAGGACAATCAGCCTTTCCCTCCTAACTGACATCCCCACCCCCAAATACATCCGATCAAAATAAAAATAAACATTTTGTCCAAAATAGTCTAAAGATCAAATAACCATGCCTTTGGGGTAAACAACCCCACCAGCAGCATCTGGGGAATGGGCTGTAAGTTAATCTAATTGCTCATTGCTAACATATAATGTTTTTGTAGAAAAAATTTTTTATGAACTTTGGGGGGGGGGGGGCTCATTCGATTGGAAATCAAAATTTCCAGTGCACTTTTTCAGAGTTAAAAGTGATCGGAGGGCTTCCACCCAAATACATCCGATCTAAATTTTAGGACGGCCATTTTATTTAAAACAGTTTAAAGGTTAAATAACTATACCATAGTTAAATAACTATACCATAGTTAAATAACTATACCATAGTTAAATAACTATACCATAGTTAAATAACTATACCATAGTTATATAACTGTGGTTCATAACCTTATTGCGCTTTACCCAAAATAAGTACGGTGGTTGAGTTGGATAAGAGTTCAGTAGCACGGGGGTTCGGTTATACGGGGGTTCAGTTACACGGGGGTTTAGTTATTGGGGTTGAGTTGCACGGGGGTTGAGTTGCACGAGGGTTCAGTTACAGGGGGTTCAGTTGCATGAGGGTTCAGTTGCACGAACGTTCAGTTGCAGGGGGGTTCAGTTGCACGGGGGTTCGGTTATACGGGGGTTCAGTTACACGGGGGGTTTAGTTACACGGAGGTTCAGTTACACGCACACCAAGAAACATACAATTTTTTCTCTCCAAATTTTTGTTAAAATTCGTCTGGCTTCTTCCAGCTTGGCACCGTCTGGAATATTAAAATAATTCATTTTTCCTGATTGAATTAGTAATAGTCGCCCACATAATGAGAGAGACCGTGCGAATGACTAAAGACCTTGAAACCGTAAATGAAAACTAGTTGTGCATTTGAAACCTTTTTTAGACGCTTTTATTTAACTTTGTCTGTTTAGGGTGGTGATAAGATCTTGTTTACATCTTTTAATAGATTTTTATCTTTTAAATGATCTTTTAAAGAAAAAATAATCTTTTGAGATTTTACCCTTTTCTTATGGTCCCACTGAGCAGAAGTTTTACGTTTATGTTGATTTTTGATGACATTGTATGAATAAGTTTCATTAAATAATGGATCGATAAATCGATCCATTAAATAAATTAATTTATCTCATTCTTATGCACACATTTTATGAGGGATTTTCAACCTGTTTAGGTCAACTAAAATTAAGTCAACGATTTTGGTCAAATTTAAGTCAACAAAATTTTCAAAAAAGATCAAATACTTGTTTCTAGACTCGGGTGTTTTTAGTTTTGAAGAGAGGTAAGAGGTGTATTGAAAGGAATTATTACAAGCGAGAATCTTTAGCGTCGTGAAAGAATTGTTTATTATGAAGTTTGATGGGAGAAAATTTATTATAAGATTTACCAAAAAATAAAAAGAGTAAAATAAAAAATTAAACAAAAGTCAATAAAATAAAATATCCGTGATAACTGGAAAAATTTTATTGAATTAAAGATTAAGAAAAAAGCGTGAGGTAGAAATGGTAGAAAAAGCTGTCCGCAAATGCTTACACAGTATGTCATAACCGCGCAATGGTTTAATTTTTAGTTTAAAAGCCTACAGTTTTTCTGTTAGCAGAAAGCCAAAGTATTTTATTTCTTAGTTTTTTTTTTAATGAAAGATCTTATATTTTACCTACAGTTTTCCTGTTAGCAGAAAAACTAAAATATCTTACTTTTTAGTTTGTTTAGAAATAAAAGAAACTATATTTTACCCACAGTTTTGCTGTTAGCAGAAAAACAAAAAAAAAATTACTTTTTGGTTTGTTTAGAGATAAAAGGCATTATATCTTACCTACAGTTTTCCTGTTTACCAAAAAAAACAAAATGTTTTAGTCTAGAGATAAAAGGCATTATATTTTACCTAGAGTTTTTTTTTTGTTTGCAGAAAAACCAAAATATTTTAATTTTTGGTTTGTTTAGAGATAAAAGGAAGGAAGCCATATCTTCTCACCCTCCATAAAAAATGATGTAAGTTTATGTTTATTCTAATGCAATAATTGCACACAAAATTGGGAGAGTCTTCCAAGATCAGACTAGAAAAGAATCTTGATTAAACTAAATTTTTGTGTTTGATAACTTTTTTGTCGTTCCAACAATGATATACATCTAGGTCGATTTCAAAATTGAATTGGGCCACCACTAAATATTCTCCGTAATGTGTATTAGCTCGTCACACTGTAAGTTCATTTAATCAGTTTTAGATTATTTCTGTTTCATTTTACTTTATTTATGTCTTGCACTTGGTATACCTTATTCTTTACCTTGGCTTGTCATATTTTTTCAGAATATGTCGTTGTCACTGCTTACTTACCTGGTTTGTCAAAAATATTAACTTGTCTGAGGAAAGGTGGATTTAGAGAGAAATCTTAGGGGATGGGGCAATGTGGCAAGGACGCCAATAATTGACCTAATTGACAAGTTTATTTAAAAAAGAAAAAAAAACAGAATGAGAGTACTAGAATAATCTTGGGTGGGGGGGGGGGGCTTCAACCTCCTGGATCCACCCTTGTGTCTGAAGATAGCATGTTTGCTTATGTAGCCCGTCCACCTCCTTCCCCGAATTTATTTATTTTTTTATTATTTTTTCTTTTAATTTCCAACATTATTCATACAATTTTTCTGATGTGTTTTTTTTTTAGCTTTTCAATTTTTTGGACTTCACCAGAATTAAATGCTGATTTTTCTTTTTCTAAGAAATTGTAGTAAATCCACCCAAAAGTCATAGCTCACAACGCTGTCGTGTAACACAGAATGTTCAGTTTAAAAAAAAGGATCATTTCGTTTCCCTTTGTAACATACGAATAAGGGATAATTTGGCACAAACATAAACCAATGAAATCACATCACCCTTTTTACGACGGGATTAAAGGAAAGTGACCTCTCCTTTTTAATGACAGAAATCTTGATTGATGAATTTTTAATTATATTGATGAAAAGTTTATATTTAGATATAAATTTCGAGTTTTACCAATTAAATAAAGCAAAAATAATGGCGAACTTATATTTAAGCAGAAAGGTAAAACGAAAATACAAGGCTTAACTTATTCTTTATATGGGTAAAAAAAAGGGTCGTTTTCAATATTTACAAAATTTGCAGAGTAGCAAAATAATTGTCTTTTATCAAACCATTTTTATTAAATTTCTAACAAATTGAACATTTAAGTTCAGCAGCAAAGTGGAAGACATATTTTTAATTTATCCGTTACTATGAATTTTAAAAGCAAGCTTTTTTTAATCAATTCAAAATACCTCTTCTGAGCAAAAAGAAAATTAAAACAAAAGAAAAAAAATCATACGATCAATCTAATAGCTCATAGTAGTCCAAATTTTTAGGACAGTTTTTAAAAGAAAATATGTAATGCCAAATTTTGTAATTACGAGATGAAATTTTTGTGAATTTCGAAAAACCATTAATATGGTGGGCACGCTTTTGACAGAGTAGTGGATGTTATATTTGGAACGAACTTCAATTGGTGAATCGAAAGGTTCTATTATTTTGTTTGTACACTTAAGAAGAACGGTAATTTTCCGATGTTACCAGGCGGTGCGTTTTTTTTACCTACCTGTAATAAGAGACTAAAAAATCCTTTGGTCTGATATTATTTACAAATATTTCAGATGATAGAGTTTTCTATCGAGCTCCATGTGGTCGAACACTACGCAGCACGGACGAAGTCTTTAAGTATCTTCGTATCACAAACGCCACTTTACCAATTGATATGTTTACAAGTGACACTTCTGTGAGAGTTAGTGTTGAATTTAAACCGAAGAGAGTCTTATACGAGTCTGAGGACATTACGAACGGTAAAGAACGTATGAAAATCAGCTGTATCAACAGTATCGACTTTACAGGCCCACCTTACGTAGAGTATTCGACAGTTCGACTTCCTACAGCCAGGGTAAAGGATCAGATGCACTTGGACTCGGAGTTTTTATCTTGTTGCTCTTGTGTAGATGATTGCCTTGATAGTGAGAATTGTGAATGCCAGAAATTGACAATTCAGGTAATTATAGCTGGTATGATTCCTAGGTGGTTAGTAGAATATGAACGACAGATGGTGATTTTTTAAACAAGGAGCTATCAGTATTCTGGAAATTCAAGACTACACTTCGCAGTTCTTGCGTGCACACCTCGTATTAGACATTTTAGTATATTATGTCTAATAATGTTGACTTGTTTGTGATTCACAAGAAAACATGAAGGGTCGGGGAAACAATAAGTATCGAAATCGCGTTATCAGATTTAACTTATTCTTCTGCCGCGTTTTCCTTATGACCATCTGACGAACCCACTCTTTGACTCGTTAAGACTTAATTGTTGCATATATAATGCGTTGAAGGTGATTATTCCGTTAGAAAAAGATGTTTCCTACTTTAGTAATTCAGACAGTTAAGCACTTGAATGAGGCCTTGACCCTACTCCCCCATCCAATCCCCAAGGACAAACAGTACAGGCAAAACAATCAACCAAAAAGAAGGGTCCAAGGCGTGCAACATTGTCATTAGTAAATATAATCCATCGTAAACTCAAGTAAAACACATCAAATCGAATGAGTTATTCCCAAGTGATCACCCTCTTACCAGGGCTCTTCAGAGGAATACAAACTAGCCTTTTCGAGTTTTGTTTCTGTAGTTCTAAAAAGGAGTTAATCCTTGTCATTATAATCAAACTTTAACAGATTCATCCAACAGTTTCCACCGATCATGCTTAAAGTCTAGAGTGAGGAGTGAACTGAACCGAATCTTTCAACTAGAATGGCAATTATGACAAATTATGAGAAAACAAACTTTGACAACAAACAATTTTGAAAAATGTGTTTTTTTTTAGCCGTCTTTAAAAATTACAACAAAAAAAAATCCCCCTTTTGGTTTGTAAATCGTCGCCCCCGATCAGCCGAGAATTTCAGTCTATTGACTTATATTGAGAATCTAGCTTATGGTTACGGAAGATCCATGTTAGAAGCAATTGGGTTTATCGTGCCAGCAGTTCAAAAAGTGTGTCAAATTACGCTTAGGTGTGACAGAATTTGTCTTCAGCTCAAGAATAAGACGATGAAATGACAATTTCTGCATTGCTTCTCTAGGAAAATTTAAATGTGTTGTAGGTATTTTGGAAAACCGCACTGCCTTTCCATGACGTACAAATAGCAGTTCATTAGGGACAAATCCTTTTATTTGACAGTGAAACGACAAAAAAATCCCTGGATATTTTGGTCACATACACAATGGACGTCTTCAGTAGATAAACTAAAATACTACTACTAATACTTAAAACTCACCGCAGCACCAAGTCGCCTGAGGCCAACACACCTACGCACGCTCCTCCTCCATCCCAATCTATTCAAAGTCTCCCTCTTTTCACCCCAACCGAGGATGACCTGCTTTCATTCTAGGCCTAGACCGTTGACCGAAAAGGACAATCTTTGGGTATCTGTCATTTTTCATCCGCAGAACATGCCCCAGCCATCTCAACATTTTTCTCACTATAGCGCTAGAAAGCGGGATTGAACTATACTTTTCGCACAGCCTACTGTTTGAAATACGGCCAGTACCCAAAACAATCCGTAGGCAATTTCTCTGGAGAACATCTAGCGAATCTTGCCTACGTTTTTCGGAGCGCCCGTGCTCCGGAACCATATTTGACCGCTGTCATCACTATAGCTTCTAATATTCTTATCTTGGTTTGCCGACTTATCTTCCTATTCTTCCAAACTTTTTTTCAATTGTGAAAAAACACATTGGGTCTTAGCTATTCTACTTTTAAAGTCGTCAGTGCATCCACCGTCTTTACTAATGATTCTACCAAGGTAAATGAAGCTGTCCACTTGACCGACCTTTTCGTTTTCCAGCATCACCTTTTCATCTTCACTTGTTCCTTACCTTAGTGACTTAGTCTTCTTAACATTAATTTTATAACCTATTCTAGCACCCTGAACTCGCAAAACCTCTAATGCGGGGCTCCCACGGCTTCAACAAAGTTGATAAGACTGTTCACATAGCTGATAAAAAAAAAAATTGTATGAGCGTGAAAGCTGCTTTAGAAAAAGAGTTTAATGTGTCTCCAAATTTTAAGGCAAGAAATCAAGAAGCAGAAAATAGGATCAAACGAAACTAACCTTAATAACTGATTAGATCTAAAGTAACAACATCATGATCAATTTGTACGTTTAGCTGGAGCAGTGATGAAATGGTCATAATTAACAGTGTTTTATTTGACTTTTCAGGGTGTTCAAGAAGTGTTTGATGTAAAAATTATAAATTGCGGATATATCAATCGTCGCCTGAAAGAACAGGTCTCAACGGGCATTTATGAATGTAACAGCCAATGTTCCTGCAAAGACACTTGTTTAAACAGAGTCGTACAGTTCCCTCTTCGTGCCCGTCTTCAGGTAGGGTTGATTGTCATACTTTAATCCCAGTCGGATAAGTAAGGTATTTACGTGAAAAGTCTTTTATTTCTTACAGAGCGACCAGACTATATAGTTTATTTATATTCTATTCGATAACAGATACATCTATCCACCTGAGGTGGAGAGATTCCTTGTCATTATAATCCTTAATTGGAAAAGATATTTTTTTCTCTTTACATAAAAATTTAAGTAGAAAAAAATATCTTTAACCTACATAAAATTTCAAAACTAGCCGCTGGAATCCTCCGATGAAAATGCTGAAATGCTGAAGCATATATTACGCACATCAGACGCAAGTCCGATAGAAATAGCAAATAAAGGACATAAAGGACTGGAATTTTGCTTTCAAAAATTTCAACTAAACCTATGCTAAGGTTTGATTGTAAGCCAAGTTGTTGCAGCTGGTCCTTTGGGGTTTGAGCAGGAACCAAACCTTTTCCTCGATTTTGTTTCGGTCAAGCTTTTTTTTTCAGGGTAGCGTAGGCTACCGTAACCTCTATGTTCTGGTAAGCGGAGATAAATGCTGGATGACTCAAAATAGACTGACAGTAAGGGTAACAGGAGATTATGATGTCATTGGTGCAATTAACATCTTTGGAGTGTTTATTCATTTTTGTACAGGCCTTTTTATGATCGTTTGTCTTTCTTTTCTAAAATAAAAGTCAGAAATGTTAAGGAACTTTATGTTAAGCTCCTGCAAGCATATATTACGCACATCAGACGCAAGTCCGAATGCTTTCGCTCAAGCTTTTACAGCTTGATGATCCCTTACAATTATTAACATAATACTAAATCTCTAAGTACATAGTGCATACTGCAGGAAAGTAAAAGAAATTCAAAGAAAATTTAACTTATCTTTCAATATGATCCGCAGCAATGTTATTCTCGTACGTAGAGAAAGACTTGGATTTGAATAATGGTAAATTAATTGGCGTGTTAAAACAAAGTAAAAACATATGGTACAAGTCTAGATTTGGGGCTGTTGAGAAGGAAACGTGTTAAGAAAATAATTCTTACTTTATTATTTTCAGAATAATTTTAAAAAACTTATACGCATCATTTTTTTATATGTATCTATGTTAGGTTTTAGGAGTCGGATAGGAATTTTCAGACCGAACCTCTTGAGGCAGAGTGTATTTATGC
Source organism: Artemia sp. Qi Xiang Cuo (assembly GCF_049724085.1). Lineage (NCBI taxonomy): Eukaryota > Metazoa > Arthropoda > Branchiopoda > Anostraca > Artemiidae > Artemia > Artemia sp. Qi Xiang Cuo. The sequence goes on along the minus strand of NC_142804.1, from coordinate 43,683,839 downwards.
ACCCATTGATTAGACCATATTGCTTTTAATAGTTCAAGTTTGTTTGATGTGGACAGGTCTAGCCACGACACATACTTAACGGGTGCTAATGGGTGGTTTGGTGTTGACAAGCTTTATCTAGGATTTGATAGACATGCATGTCGGAGCAAAATTTTGAACTAGAGTAACAACCAGTGCCATTTTAATTGTCGGTTTTTTTTTATCATTCTGAGGGCATGTCAGTGAGGTTTAAGCTGCCCAACGTAGTGCGGGCTGGTAATAAATAAAGAAATGCTGAATGATTCGAAAGCTATTGGAAATTCATTTAATGTGTTATTAGAAATGTATTTAATGTTTAATTTTATCGTTAGCAACAAAAATTGAATTCATTATTGAAGGCTAATTAATTAAAATCATATTTTCCTAAATGATCCCGATACGACAGAGGTGTGACAAATATTGCGCAAAAAGTTAGGGCAGTCTTAATAAGAGCGTGGGTAGTCATAGCGGTTCAGTTAATTTTAATAGGAGTAGAATTGGCCGTGGGAGCAGTCATGGGGATCTAGTGTAGGACTAGTGGTAGTTGTGGTAGTAGCAATAGTAGATCGTAATAGTTGAAGTGATAGTTGTGTAATAGTAGATGTTGGTAGTTTTGGTAAGAGTAAATATGAGAGGGGTAGCTGTGGTAGAAATAGTAGTAGTTGCAGTGTGAGTGCTTCTAGCAACAGCAATAGCTGCGGATGGAATAATCGTGGCAGAGGTAATTTCAACACTAATGGTAGTGATAGTAGCACTGACAGTAGAAGTCGTCGTAAAAGTTGCCCTGTTGGGAGGTATAATAAGGCTGGGTACTTTCTGTAAAGCTAAATCTCGGCAATTTTGTTCTATAACTTTAGATCCAGGGTGGCCAGTTTTTTACATGCTCTACATAGAATATTGCAGACCACTCGCTTTCTACAAATTTCTTTGCTTCTTTTTTTTGCAATATAATAGATAACTGAAATTTAAAAGCTCTGTTTTAGAATTGGACATCACTATGGCTAAGGCTAAACCTGCACTGACTGACTTACGATTTAAAACCGGAATACACTGATCATCAAAGCTATCTTTGTGCTTCATTTGTCGTTATTTGGTTGTATCTTGATCCGTAGACACAACGTCTAAATAATACACATTTGACTATATAGTCAAAACCTAAGATGTATTTAAATGCATTTTCTATAAAACTAATCCTGCTTTATTGAGAGTCTATTATCAGTTCTTTTGTTATTTCGACTCTTGTGTTTGCGATGGTTGGTCTTAAATTACCACATCTGAAAGAAGATACATACAGGCGCAAGGTTGCCTTGCGCTACTTATAATCCTTCAATTCACCAAGTTTGGTGCTTGCGCCCATGGTTTATAGTTGCGCCCATATATTTAATGTATTAACTCTGTTTAGTTTTACTGATTCATATTTAATAATCCAGGACAACTCCATAACTGATCCCTGAATAATCATGATTCGAAGGAAGTGCAAATTTTTTTTGTGTACAGAGCTGGGTAGGGAAGGTGTAGGGCCCCAGACCACGCTTTGGGCCCTTTAATTATACCCATTAATGGTCTACGTAATCATTTGACTTCAACAAATATCTCTTACTAAAATTTTAACATCTCTATTGAAAAATTAAATTATGAATCTCTTTCTTGAAATGACCTTATCGTAGGATTTGAAGTGCCTGTTCTTAGATTTGCTGGTACCAGGGGCGTAGCTCCAGGATTTTTATTGAGGGGGCAAAAAGTTCTATATCCAGAGAGTCAAGGGGCATGGGCTATATAATAGCTTTTTTCCAATTATTGGGGGGGGAGGGCAACTGCCCCCCTTGCCACCCCCAAACGACGCCACTGGCTGGTACCATTTCGTCGCTCAGGAGAAATTTGTAGGGCTTTTCTGCTATTTTGATAATAAGGTTACATTCAAATTTTGATCCGGTGCCAAGTTGTACTTGAAGCCATAAAAGGTGAGTAGGTGCCATCTGATCCATTTTGTCAAACAAATCGTATGATGTCACTTTTGTCGCATTTGTACCTGTCCCTTTTGTCCGTGCGTGTCCTCTTTGTACCTGTCCACTAGTAGATATTGGGCACATCTGTTTTAGTATTTGTTTTAGTCCAGTAGCTTATTTGACTCCCGAAGTTCAAATAGTACAGCTACCTTTCCTATAAATATGACAAATTTAAGCTGATTTTTATCAAAATAATATACATTGACAGAGTATTTGTATTTAATTTTTCGACAAGAAGTTACAACACTCTGGCCCTAAAAAACAACCTCCATATCAAGGAATGTGATATATTTGAAGTTATCCTGGTTATTGATGAGTTTATACTAGCATTATGTAATTAGAATGCAAGTGTGTAAATCCTTGACTTTTCGAAGCTAGTATATAGACAAGAAATAGATGTCTTGACTGAAAAAATTCTTTCACAGTAATAGCCCTGGCCAAAATCCATAACGATTTCAGGCTTGATTTAAAACGGCCTAACTCGTGGTCAGGTGTGTACTTAAAATTTGTGTAAGGGGGAAAAATCACTAATTGCTTACTTACTGAAGCCCCCTCTATACTCGGGGCTATTCGTTTTGACAGGGCATGAACAAGGGCTATATATGAAGATCTGACTTGTTCTGGAGGGTTTTGTGATATGCTTGCCGTCAAAGTTATCAATTCACTGCTTCCATGGTTTTCCCCGCAGTCGATGTCCGTCAATCGCTCCTACCCTCGTTTTACTCAAATAGTCGTATAAACAAGGGTAAAAACCAAATTCTTTTTTAATTGTTATATTTCGCTACTTTTTTGTCCTGGTTGATCGCCTTGTTGTGAAAACTACTTCAAGTGCTACATGTACAAAAATCAAGCTGAAAACAAGAGTTAAAATATTCATATTTTGGTACTTCAATTTATTGTTTTTTTAGCTTTGGTGTTTCAATTCTTCGAGATTTTGACAACAGGAACGTTCGTGCGATTTTTTACGCGAAGGGGGGGCAGGGCAATAATACAATTTTTCCCATAGTTTCAATAAATAGTGCCTAGAAAATTGTGAAAATTAAGGAATCAGGAGGGCGGGCCTGGAACCCCTTCTTCTCTATGTACATGCTTAATTGATAACCCTGATCTTTTGCATTTTTTCTCTTATTTATTGCGTTCTTATTATAATTCCCTTATAAGCTTTTTTTCTCCTTTTTTTAGTTATTTAAAACTAGCAAGCGAGGATGGGGAATTCGCACCTTGGATGATCTTCCCCCTGGGGCATTTATTTCTATTTATGTTGGCCAACTGCTCGCTGATGAAGAAGCCAACGTGGCGGGAAAAATGGCGGGTGACGAATATTTTGCAGATTTAGATTTCATTGAAGTTGCACAAACAGCAAAAGATGGATATGAGTCAAATGTTCTCAGCGATGATGAAGAAAAGGACCAGTAATTAAAAATGTTTTTTTTTTTTTAAAATTTTGCTTACACCCCCCCCCCCCCCCTAGCTCCCTTCTTCTGCCAAAAAGAAAGTAAAATACATAGAAATGTAAACAGCCCAATATTTTGCTTGTTCTAAACTTGTGTTGTATGAGCGGTTCATCGGCCAAATGGATTGCCCAATGGATAAGCCAAATGATCAGCCAATTTGGCTATCGGCCAATTGGATAAAATAACCAGCGAAAAAAATTGAACAGGAGACCCATTGTTAGTTGTTATTTTAATATTGCATCCATCTGATTGCAAAAGAACTATTTGAGGGTTTATTTCTGTTTTGAGTATGGTGGATGTGTTGAAGTACAGTGCAGCATGTTAATCAAACTGTGGGAAGAAAAATCGATAGCCAAGATTTGTTGTGTTATTTTTGAACTCTAATCCCTGGGTTTTGTGAGTATGCTAATACTCTTCAGTTTTAAAACTGACTGGACTGATTCGGCATCAGTGATTCGGCATCTTAAATATAAATATGTAAATTAGTTAGATCTAATTAAATACTCATAGTTTTTGCCTGAGGTGTAAAATAGTTTTCGGCTAAAATCCAGTTTTTTTTTCTTAATACCTTTGAACGTTTTAAATAAAATTATTTCCATCAAAGTTTTTAGTCAAATTAATCTTTTTGATCATTATTTTCGGTCGAAAAAATTCTGCCAAGATTTGTGTCCGTTTATCTCGGACACTCAAGAGTAACCAATTGGGAAAAAAAGAAGGGCATCTTTGGATTCGATGTTTGAGGACGTTGGTGCCCTGTATTGTGTGCGGTAGATGTAGAATTTCATTTTTTTAGATTACAGGAGCGTGGTCTTATCAATCAACAGATTTTGGATGATAGCTCTTGTCAAATCATGATTATATTATTTTATTTTTTTCTGAAAATTATTATTTGTGCTAAATAATCTTGGAAAATGAGGTTGATACAAAAATAAAGTTACATTTACGTTTTTTTCTGATCATTTATATTAATGGTTCAAATGAATTGCCAATAAAATTAAATAGGTTATATTCAATCCACCGTACCGTTTTCATGCTATCAAAATGAATCAACATTCTTTCTGGCATCTATTTGTTATGTGATTCGGATAGGGAGACTTCCCTATACATGAGAATATTTGAGTGATACATTACAATATTTCCAGTATAACAGGGAAAAAATTATACCCCCCCCCCCCCCGTCAGAGCTATGCTTGCTCATATCCTTCATATTCGACCTGTTTAACGTCTTCACTTTAACAGATTTAACCCTGTTTAGATTCATATTTGGTACAACTTAGAACTTTTTAATATATTATACCAACTGTAATCATCAGGGGGTTTTCTAGTGTCTAACACTCTTAAGCCTATGAAAGACAGTGAAAAAAATAAAAGTTAACCAAAAGCATGGAATTGAAATTACTAAAATAGACAGATTTTCTTCGTCGGAAATATTTGAACTCTACAGGTTGTTCGGAAGGTTTCATGACTTCTACTTTTTTCTCAGAACCATCATAATCTTACAGTTTTCCTAAAAATTAAAATCCTTGTAATTTACCAGGAATTCTGGGAAAGTGTACGGTTTACTAGTTGCATTAAATTTCAAATTAAACGCCGTATCCTAGCTAGCGTGTATAACACATCTGTTTTACCACATTTGCTCGCCCGTTGACCAGTATGCATACAACTTTAGCATAAAGAGTAAGATTTTGAAGAGGGGTAGCCCCCCTCATATACAGAATAATTTATCTTTGTTCTAAGTTTTAATGTTACTCCTTACTTTCAGTTAAAAAAAGTAGTTTTTTTTAGGGAGGGAAGGAGATGCCTCAAAGGGTGTATTTTAATGCCAAAACATCCCAAATCTCATTGAGCCTTCAGATAAATACAAAATTAGTTCTAAGGGAGAGACAAGGGGAGGCTGAAGGTAGAAATTGATGTATATCCCCCAGGGCCGTATCCAGGACTTTTGTCTTGTTTACAGTTTCTCCTTACTGCTACGGATATTACGGAAATACGGGATTATTTTTATAAGTATGCGAAATATTTGGTAGGGCTGCCTCTTTAGACTAACAACATCTCCCTATCCTTGCGGTACGGAGTTGCTAGTCTAGTGTCCGTGGTGCAAAAAAGAAATGGGAGATATCTGGGGCACTTTATTGGTGAAAACACCTCTAAATTGTCCTTCGTTGATCATGCGTTTGTTCTTATATAAGACTGCCCTTATTTGTGTTTTTTTTTCTGTTAGTTTTTCTTTGTTTTGGTTTTGTTTGTATTTGTTAGAAGTTATTCGTTTGTTTTTCCTCTTTTTTATTACTCTGTCATTCTTGTACTTTTACATTTATGATGGCAATAAATTTATACATACACACATTAATGGCTTTAATAGAATCTGTTCTTGACTAAATGACTTAGTTTTACCCCTGGTTCAAGATATGTGGTTAACTGGCAGAAACAAGGTCAGATTTAGTGCTTCCATACCTACCGCTTTATCGTCAGGTCCAAGCAAACTATGTTCAGAACCACCCAGAAAATGTCATGTTCTTTTTATTTTGGATTCGGGAAAAGTAGTTCAGGCTCTTATAGCTTAAATTACAGAACTTATACCTTTTTAATTTTTTACTAGTTTTGATGAAAGTGAAAAGTAGCAGTGGAACTAAAAGGAAGAGAAAGTATCCTGTGTATGAGGTTAGCCACTACCCCCTAACCCGCTCCTCTTTATACTCAGTTTTACTATCGCTTAACTAAAAGCTTTTTTGAGTGCAACCAATAAAACCATTTGATAATTGGATGTAACTTTGTTTTACTTTTTGATTGCTTTTAGACTTCAATACATTTGACTGATCAATTTATCGAAATTCACTTTGCTACTTTCTTTTTTCCTATTAAATACAGGACGTGCTCCATTTGCGCTGATCAGGTACCATTTTATTATTGACTTAGTTTTACTTTCTCGTATGCAGCAATGGTGCATTTGTACGCTACATCAGCAAGTCAGAGGTAGAATTAAAAAAATTTAAATAAAACCTTTCTGATCCGATTTATTAAAATTCTTTGTGCAGAAGTCAGATGAAAAAATGACAAAATTTACAACTGCCAAATTTTATAAATATTTAACTTGTGTTGTATTTGATTCATATTAAGTTGAAATTTCTACGTTTTTGGTATCCAGTTTTTACAAACAATTAACATAATTAATACACGCAGAAACAGGTTGGGAGGGGGGGGGGAGTCACTATGATATCCAAGATATAGGCAGCATGTTTCAAAATGCAATAATCCTATGAAATAGAATGAAAATTTTCTTCTCTTTTTAATCCATAGATTTGATTTTAAAGATTTTCCCTATCATTCATATAGTTTTAGTCGTTTCCAGAATAACTACTTTCTTTTGTGTTTTAGTGATGTCTATTCTGATAATGGAAAAAAGAAAAAACGGGCTAAGGGCATCTTTGGTTCAAAACGAAAGAGGAAAGTCGAACAGAAGACTGAGCAAATAAAGAAGAAGAAGAAACCAGCCACGAAGAAAAAAGTCGTAATGCAAGTACCGTCGATTAGAAAAATATTAAGAAAAAGAAAACCTCCTATGCGTGAAAAACCTCCTTCAAATTTAAAATCTGCTGCAAGGAAAAAACCTTCGACGTTGAAACAAGCAGAAGCAGCTGTTGCACCTGTGGAAGAGCGGAAGAAAGCAAGAAAATATTTTGGAGACGACGAACTGCCATACACAATTGATGCGAAATCTGTGGGAAACATCGGAAGATATCTGAACCACTCCTGTGATCCCAACGTCTTTGTCCAGAATGTATTCGTCGACACTCACGACCTAAGGTTCCCGTGGGTTGCTTTTTTCGCTAATTGTTACATTCCCGCTGGCTCAGAACTGACGTGGGATTATCAATATGAAATTGGTAATGTACCCAACAAGCATTTGACTTGTCATTGTGGCGCAGATAATTGCCGAGGACGTTTGTTGTGATTGCTCAAAGTGTTTAAAAATTTCTTCTGTCGTTTTGGTAATGTCAGCTGAGTCATTTTTGTTCTAATTCTTTTGGACATTACAAACTGTAATTACTTTCCCGTGTAAGCGCCCTCTGCTAATACACAAATGTTGTATCTTGATTATTTGCTGTCCTTCATTTCGAAAGTGTCGAGGAGGCAACCGATCTCGTTTCATAAAATAATCATATATTTTTTTTTCTTTGGGGGGGGGGGGGGTTGATAAAAACGTTTTAGAAATTCTGCTTCAAAAAATTTACAGTTGGAGTTTTTTTTATTTTTTTTGACACCGATAAAGAGCAGCCTTTAGTATATCACTTTTAAACTTGGGTTCCTCGGTACTCATAAAATTGATTTCTTGAATTTTTTAATTCCCTGACTAATATGACCCGGAACACGTAAGTTATCACCCCTTCTCCAAAAGGTGTAGTCGTTTGTGGTGGTCCATAAGTATGATCATGGACCATCATTGCTACAGCTCGTTACAAGTTTTAAAAACTATAGTTCTGGTTCATTTTCCTCGCTTATCTATTCTACTTTACTTGTTTTTATCCTCAGGTCACGTCTGTTCCGTTTCGTTTTGACATGGACCCAACCCGTACCCGTTCCATATTTTTCGAAAATGGATGCAAGGGTTTGATAAAGCTGTTTGTTTGAAGTGGAAAATTAAACGTTGTTGCATTCTAAGATTAACCTCCATTCGTCATCATTTTGTCGCACTAAAAGTCAAACTTGATTTGACGTGCCTACAATATTGACCATTAATTTGAAATAGATTGAGAGTGCAAGGATATTAATTTATTTGTGTTCTGATAGGACGTTTTAATTTCTGGATACGCTAAATTTTTTGCACTGACTTGGTCAGAACTCTTTCTAAATTACCAAATAAATTACTGCCTTGGCCAAAACGAGCCAAGTTCTTTTTAGTGTCTGCCAACAAATTTTTTAAGGTCTGAGTATGTGTATTTTTATGTTATCTCCCTTTATGGATGCTGGCTCATAAAACATTGTTTAAACATAATTTCTTAGAGCTTTCTCACATTGTCAAAAAAAATCAGAATGAATTAAATGATTGTTGAAAATATGTTCCTTGTTTTGCGGTTCTCCGTAGCTCTTTTTTTTTTTAATTAACACTTCCTTATGTCCCTTAGCAGATAATTTTCGATAAAACGATAGTTTGGCAATACTTGAGCTGCAAGCCTAAGCCCTCTTAAGGAGATGTTAAGAAAAAAAAATCCAGATTTGATGCTTTGACGTCATTTGTTGCGAAATTTTCCTCGGCCAAGGCAAATAATGGCAAAACGTTGCATGACAGTTTAGTAAAAAAGCTTTTTTTTATCGCTATCTATTCGAAGATTTGCTTCTTCATGGGGATTATATCTATATTTATGAACTTAGATCGACATTTTAACTTCTAAATTTGTCTTAAAAAAGGGCCTTTTCACTGACAAGCCAGATTCTTGAGCCAAGCTTTAGCATTAACAGTGGAACAAAGAAAAGTTTTATGTTTTTACATTAAGTTAATTTTGCTATTTCATTCATCCCCCCCCCCGCCACCACCATCTCCGGTAAAATCACCATTTGCCTTCAACCCGTCTATCCTGTTAAATTTTGCCTGTGGTCATGATTATTTATGTCAGTTATATTTTCAGTTACTTGATTTATTGTGCATGCTGCTTGTACCTGTAGCTTGTAAAATAGATGACAGTGCTCCTGTGATAATTAAAAGAACGGCATACACCATTTTTGTAACTTTTCAGGATAGCCAAAAAACGGGAAAAAGTTTGTTGGCTATGGTCGCCCTGAAGGATGAGGCTGATGGAGATAAAGGGAACATAATCCAAGCTAACTTTTTATGTTCTTTTCAGTGGTATTAGTTAAATGCAATTGTTTCGAGCCAGTTCAAAATTATTTCATTTTATGCCACATGTCTCCTTTTTCCTTGACAAAAAGTGGAGACAAATGCCAGGTCCCCATGTTATAGCTCCTGTCATTCTGAATTGCAACAAGACCCGATAAAAAAAGAGACATACGCCACTTAGTTGCGTTCGTTTCTTTTTATCTTGGTAACTGTACGAGATGAAACAATTGTGACTGCACCATTCGATTACCCACGACATACATTGCTCATTTTCGACCAAATGGCATGTGTCGCCCTTTTAATTATCACAGCCAAGTGCTTCTGGACTCGTAGGAAAACATTCCTTTTTTGGAGCTGTAGATTTTTTTTATGGTTCTAAGAAACAATTTTGGCGATGGACCCGGGGAGTCGTCACTTATCTTAGGTACATTCAGACCCTAGTCAAACTTTAATTGAAACTACTACCTCCTAGAACATAGCTTTCCAGCTGAAAGTAGAAACATGGCTCGATGGAAAGAAAGCTTGGCTGCCTAACTTCAGATAGTCCTCTCCCACATAGACTATAAGGGTCCAGTTCAACTCATATACTCTAGGCTCTGGCTCAATTACTAGCGGAAATCACCCTTTTTGGTCCCATGCAAGAATTATATGGAACTTTCCAGGACACAATGCCATTCTCCGGGCTGAGGTCCACGTTTCCTGTAAAAACCGCGGAGGTTAGATTTTACCTCTTTCTAACAATAAGCTGAAATCGGCAGAGTAGATAAAAAAAAGATAGAAAACCAAAGTGTTGCTCCTGCAACGCAATAATTGTCTGAATAAGTAATAACACAATTCAGTCCAATAGTCTAAAAAAAGAAAAGAAATGAATAAAACAATAAAAAAAACGCGATCAAAGAAAGAGACTACATACACATACTGAAATGTCCTTCTAGATTAGAGAACTGTTTTCAGTAAAATAGCATAAATAAAGAAAAACGAGCAAAAATGGGGTTTTTATAGGCCAAATGAACATACTGAAAAAACAAAGCGAATATTTCGAGAGGACAAACGCCTCTCTTCTTCAGCGCGAAACGAAACGATGTATCAATAAAAGCCAAAAAATTAAAAGAATTAAAACCAACTACCTTGCAACCATAAAAGCGAGTTATTCGCCAATATCCGCGATTTGCACAAGATCCAAAAAAATATGAACTGCCATCGACGAGTTGTTCGCTAGTATCCGTCGATGGCAGTTATATGAATGTTTATACTTTTCTTTCAATTATATCTGCGATGTAAGTATTAAACTAAAGTATTAAACTAAAAAAAGCGTTACCACCCGGAAGCAAATTGTGGTCTTAAATCGTAAAACGATCATACACCATCCCGAAGATAAGGGTTCTTCGTGTTAATTCAACTTGCGCTTTTAACGAAAACAATACACATTTCCAAGGGCTTACTTTTTTGTTTTAGAAATGAACGCTTCGGAAATAAACGTGTCAATCACCTGTATTTGTTTCAATATATCTACTGTTCTCAGTAATGTCGTAATCTTTCAAAGTTCAGATGTTTCGAAAAGCAATCGGTGAATAAAGCACCAGTGGGCTTTACTTGTTGCATTCTAATAATAGAGAATTTGAAAAATAAATAATAATAAAGGTACACAATCCCTCCCCCCCCCCCTCCCCGATAGATTGATTTCAAGAATCGCCTTTAAAATTTTTGAATAAAACATTTACTTATTGAGGATTTAAGACTCTTCCTCACAGGCTGACAACAGTCGCTCGTTACCTAAAACTTATTACCATGAAAAGTTCTACCAATCATACAGAGAAAAGTGAATCGAATGCATTTTATAGCTATCAGCGTTGCAAATTTTTCATTACCACATCTTGAAAGTCGCAAGAAAACTAAAAAGAAAAACAACTTCATGTCGAGCAAAACCAAACACGTAGGAATTAATTCCGTGAAATGGGGTGGCGAGGATACACAAATCAAACAAAACTAGCAAACAAAGGGCAAACTAAAAGGAAAAGTAAGAAACTTTAGGGTGATCATAAAAAATTGAATTTTTTTGGGAGGGGGTACAAACGGCCCCATCCCTTTTATACATACCTGTACCTGGCCAGGACACAAAACCTCTAAGTATATTTTAATTTAACACCATACGATTATGAGTGTCAACGTACTGGCTCCTATACTATGGTAAGCAATTGCTTTCTGGACTGCGGTTTCTTTAATGTTTTAAAGAAAGTATTTGAGCAAAGTGAATGAAAGTTTCAGAGATTCTCCTGAATAGATAATTGAACTGATCTAAAAAAGTTTCGTTCACCCGGCTCAGCTACTTTCCTTAAAATGTTAAAGAAAGTGATTTCTAGCTCTACAATAAGCTTACAGATAAAAGTTAGACCTTTTGGGGATATATGACAAAAATCATGACACGAAATTATTAAAAAATGACGTTCACAAATAACTTCATGGAAATCCTAACAGATTGATTTTCTGGAAAAAATAGTATGCTTAACACAAAAGGAAAATACTTCAACACCTTTTTATTTTGAAAGCTTCCTTGTCACAATGGTCTATGAGAGAGAAAGGTTTCCCAAACAGCTCATAAAAAGAAATTAAATGTTTGATAAAACTATTCTTTCTCGCCTCTTTTTGCTTGTTAATTAAAACGAATTGGGAACGTTGACAGAATAAAGTCCACAAGAAGAAGCAAAATAAGCAACCATGCAGCAAAAAAACAACGACTAAAATTACTCTTAAAATATCTAACTGTGTTATAGCAAGAAATGGCGCCACAAAATTTTTATGTTATTAAAAGCCTCTATAAATGCCAAGCTTGGCAATTTCAAAAAAAAAGTTCTACTGCTACCAACAACCCACCACGGCACCAAGACAGCTGCGCACGCTCCTTCTCTAACCAACTAATTTAAAGCTTTACCCTTTACCCCCTCTCATGCAGGTACAATTTACCTCATATCCTTTAATATCTCTCCACTCCGAGAGGATCTTTTTTTCGCTTGGCCCCAGATAGGTGTCCAAGAAGCACAATCTTTTGGAATCTGTCATCCGTAAAACGTGATTTTAAAACATTAGCCCTTTCAAACTTAACACTTTCTAGGGCTAAACGCGGCTTTAGCCCTTTTAAACTTTCTTTCATCAGAGCCCTTAGAAGTTGAATTGAACCGGATTTTCTTATAGCTAATTGTTTGATATACGGTCCATCAAACAGTACCTGAACCTGCCTAGACAATCCTTCTGGAAACCATTTAAAAAATCTTCCTCAGCCTCTACGTTCAAAGCTATACCTGACAATTGTTATTACCGTGGCTTCCAATATTCTATTCTTAGTTCGTAAGCTTATCTTCCTATTCTTCTGAACTTTTTTCAACAACAAAAAAAGAGAATTACCTTGGCTATTCTAATTTTTAGTTCTTCATTGCATCAACCATTTCTACTAATAATACTACCCAAGTAAGTAAAGCTATCACCTTGATCCGTTTTCTTGTTGCCTACTTTCACCTCATTTATCTAGTCGCTCACGTCTCGCTTCTCACATTAAATCAGCATTTTGAAACATTGTTTATTTTACTTTCTTGCTTATACAATAATCATACAAAAAACAAGAAAAATAAAATGAATTTTTATAGTTTATTAGCCCCCCCCCCCCACCAAGTCCCGTATTTTTTTCAGTTTGTTTCTCGTGTGTTTCGGTCAATTTCAGGTAGTTAGAGTTGCAGTAAAGTTTTTGTCGGTGGAGTAAGTTTGAGAACCACTGGTTACTATAAAGATCTTGTTTTGTTCACTCTTCAGATTGCAGTAATTTAAAATTATTTGGTACACTATTTAGCAACAGATCCAAACACTTTCAAGATATTTATAAACATATAACAGCATATAACAAGCAAAATATTTTTTTATCCCTTCCTTTCTCACTAAGCTTGTTTCCCTAGCCTCCCTCCCCCTTCCTTTAAATTAGTCACCTTGAGTGTGGTCTACTTTTTTGCCAGCGTTCAAAGCCGCTTCTTACCAAGAAGATATTACTTTCTTCACTGGAGGTTTAACATCCATTAGCATACACAAATTATTTCTAACTTCTCTAAGCGTATCGAGATCCACATCCCAATTGGTCTCACACAAAATACTCATCACTTCTTCAACATTTTCAACGGGAACAACGTCGCGATCTGAATAGAGAACCAGTGTTTCGTATAGTCTACTCGCCGTTATTTTTCTAACTCTTGGAAACTTGTGACACATCAAAATTGAGAGTTGGACAAGCGATTTCTTGGCAATATTTTTATGAGCATGGACTAGCTGACAGAAGACGTCAATGCTTGCAATTATTTTCTGTGGTTTAGAGCTGTTGAATATTTCAGCTTTTGTCGATTCCAATATTTCAGAGGAAAAACGGTTTGTTTCATCTTCTAAAATTGTATCTACATAACTTGAGCCAAGAACTCGATCAAGGAATGGAAATATTTGTAAAATTATTCGATCGTTTTTCGAGTTTTCTTTGAAGATCTCTATAATAGAATCACAAAACATCGGAACAACTTTCGATCTCTTCTCTTTCTTCAAGAAGGAGAATAAACTCGTGCTTGCCACATGAGCCTGCAAAATCACATTAGTAAGCCCAAAAAAGTGAAACTTTACTTTTTACAAAAGATATTACTAATGTCATACGTTCAAATTATAACAAAAATGAACAGTATTACTATTTGTTAGTTAATAAATTGAAACAACCTGATATGTTTCACTTTTCGATTATGGCATCTTTTTTGGTTCCAAGTTTTACAAGACAGACATGGCCCATTGCAGAGGATATATTTGCATTAATCTTTCTTTCAAATAAAAAATTAGCTGTTGAATGGACATCATAATCGCCGTAAAAAAGAGGTAAGACAGTATTAAAATCAAAGCTTTTTTTAGGCTTCTAGTGACTAAATCAGTCTCCAAAAAAAAACAATCATCTGTTTTTCTACAATTCTTACATATTATAAAAGATACTAAATTTAAAATATGCTTTTCAAAGTATTGCTCATAGTTTATTGTTATTAGTTTATTGGCTAAAAAAAAAATGATACTCAGGTGAGAGGAAGATTTTTGTAACATATTTCTGTTTGTTACATCGCTGAGCGCTATTAATATATTGTTCTATTTATTGTTCAGTGTTCTACAGTTTACTGTTCTATACTTCCGTGTTAAAACATGTGCTTTAATTCCATTGGTTTAGTTTTGTGGCGTATTTTCACGAGCCAATTACATCCTTCCTTATGTCTGGGGATAAAAGTAATCCCTCCCTTTCAAAACCGTGAAATTTTGTGAAGTCACAAAAGAGTGAAAATTTGTTGAAGTCACAAAATTCCTTCACAAGAATTTAAATCTAATAGAGTTAGAGATCCCTGTATATTCAATTAGGTTACATGGTATTCATATACGAAAATTTATGATAAAAAGTTTGGTCAAAAAGGCTTGGTATTTCTTCTTATAAGAAAGTTGCGTTTTTCTTAGCCAAAAAATTAAACACTTGGGGTTTCAAAGAACAAAAATTGCTGGAATTTACGTTTCAAGTCGATCGACCAGAATTCGTTTCATACATTCGACTTAGTTGAAAATTATGGCATTTAAGCACTAGCAAAAAAAACAACAACTAATTACAGAGGTATTTTGCGGGGTTTTTGGAAGAGGGAAGGAAAGATAAGTTGAAATTTCAAGGAAAGCGCTCGAGCCATAAAGAATCATAATATATCGTCGCCTGAAAGCGGTTTTGCCGAATCTGTTTTTCCAAAAACGGGAGAAAAACGAGTTTGAAAATTTTGACATTTTCATCTCAGAATCGGCTATAATTAGAGTGATGATTTTTTGTTTCAAAATTAAGAAGAAAAATTGCTTATATCGTTTTGTTTATTTTCATTAGTCTAAGGCGAGCCTTTCCTGAGATAAAGCGGAAGGAATATCATTTTCGGCAGAACCACCTGAAAATTTCGGAACATAGGTAAGATATGACGAAACGGAATCAGCTCAGCGTGAATTAGAAATGCAACTCTCGGAAAAACATATTTTATCTGATAGACAAATTTTAATTTCGACAATTAACTGGGAGTTTTACAATAAAATATAGCAAAAGATCAGTGGGAGGTCTCACTTAGCAACAAGCTTCTTGGAATTTCTGGTTTTAACCTTCGGAGTATTAACGGCAGAGGCTGCTTCGGGACACGCTGTGATTTCAGCTGAAGTACTAGGTACCTCAGCTCTGTTACAACTTCTAATAAGACTTTTCACATATGCCACATCTACTGCTGGGATGAAACGGTAAAGCGATTCTACGTCTTTTATTTTTGCTGTTGGCAACCCAACTACTGTACTTGAAGGTACAGGAGACAGCAACCTTTCCACAACATTCACTGTTGACACATTGGCCAATGGCCTCCTTGGGCTAGCCTCCGGTGCAATCAGCGCTACAGAAGGAGTAGTATCCACAAGCGAAGTTTCGTAGAACAGCCTTTTGCATAGTCCTTGCTTAAACTGTAACAATTTCAGCTTTGAGAATGTCACTAAGCTATAGCCTACTTGTAGCATTTGGACGCTTTGGCGTAATTAAAAAACTTCTGCTTGGTCATTTGAATAATGACGAACAGGTCACGGAGCCGAGCAATCAAAAGCTTTTTTGTCAAGTCTGGTAGCGAAAAGACTTCCTTGCGCTTCAAAGACCCCTTAATGACTCTGTAAACAACATCGACCACCTGAATCATGGAGTGAACAGGCTCATAATACCTCATCATTATACTTTGGCCATGTGAATGCTTCTTCAGGATGTCTTGCATCATGTAGCTCATTATTTGATTACGATTTTGAGGCACACATAAATCTGACCATGTAACCAACTTTCTGATGTCAGGATAGGTAGTAAAAACCTTATCAAGGATAGCACGAAGACCACTGGTAATATAATATCCACTTGTACCAGCAGGGCATTCTGACCACAAACAACAATAAAGTTTTTGATTAGCTATCCTGTCTGTTTGCTAAAGGTAAGAATAGCAGTTAAGTTAAAACAAGTGATCTTCCTTTTGTAAAAAAAAGTACGGAACATCCCTCTTTGGCAAAGAAAAAACGTTTTCAATATCGAAAAACTAGACAGGGTTATCCAAAACCCTGTCCTTATCTCTTTCGTTTTTGCTTTCTAGTTTTCCTTTCAAATGTTTTTCTTGAGAGGTTTTGACCTCCTCAGATAATTCAGTACCATTTTTTCAGCAACCTTTTTTTCTTCACAAACATCGCATCTGTCAGTTATAGGAACATGAAATGCAAGATTAAATTCACTCTTTTTTGTTCCTTTTTTTAGGTAAAGGTTTTGTTGTTTTCAAATATTATATTCTTTTGGAATATTTTTACAATGCCCAAAAGTTTTGAAACACAATTTGACGATCAGTCTCCGAGAAATGTTCAAAACATCTGAAAGGACACGAATGAGGGCAATTAAAGGGTTTCACTTCCTTCTCCTTTCCATGTACTTTTTTGATAACAGGGTTCAGATAAACATTTCCAGAGTTTACTGCATTCTTTATCTGATTTTTCACCCACTTTTCCTTGTTATTTAACCTCTTTCTGACTTTTTTGGATGCAATATTTCTCGTTTCTGTGCCATCATTTCCTTCTGTGGTTGGAGAAATGCTAGTAGAAGCTGTTTCACTGAATTCTCTGGTAGCCTCTGGTTCACTTTCTGTTCTATTACTTGTCCAAGTAGTAGGATAGCTGGACCGGCCAGTGTATTCACAGACGGCAGTACTTTCGACTTCTGATGAAGATCCCTTACTGGGTGGAGATTCTGGATCACTTTCCACTTGCGGGAAATACGTCGGGTCAGAATCTTCATCTGAAGACAAATCTTCGGAGCTAAAAAAGAAAGCTTTATTTTCACCCATGTTACTGGAACATTTTCTAAGAATGATTTTAGTGACACAAACTAGTTTGTGTCAATGCACTATTGACATGAACATCCCATTCAGGAAGATGTTTGCCAGCTGAATCAGGACTAGCTTACCAAGTAGGAAACAGAGCAGTGTTCTAGACTGCTTTCTGTCCATGAACCTTCATTAGCACCTCCTTTAGAACTGTGGAAGAGAACTCCAATTAATGCTGCTATACATATTTCTGTCTCAAAATATCTAATTCTTACCTGTCTGTTTCAAAAATATCTGGGGAAATCGACATTTTCAATCTCTTGGGCCTCATAATTATATCTTGTTCATCAAGATAAGAAAGATCGTCTTCTTCTTCTCCAAGGTCGTGTTCAGCAAATCAGCAACTTTCGGCAAAACGGACCATGCTATAATCCCGTATGCGATTCGGTAAAACCGCTTTAAAGAAATCGAAAAATATGCGATTCGGAAAAGGAGAACTGCAAAATACAGGCAGTTAGAAACATCTCACAGCAATGCCAATTAGACCCTTCGAAAGGAGATTTTTTTTTACACAAGATGGCGTTTGTAACTCAGTTTCGCCAAAAATTGTTATTTTCGGCAAAACCGCTTTCAGGCGACGATATGTAGGCTGATTGGCTAAATATGAACAAGGTCTAAACTCCCTACTCAATTTATCCTCAAAAAAATATACAAAATGTCTTGAAATTTGAAATATTTTGTAGTTAGGTTTTTATCTACAAATCACATCCTCTTCCATTTCTGGAACTATTCAGAACCCGAATTGGTTAAGATTGCCCTGTGCCCTCTCTTGAATGGATCCATTAAATTAAACTAGGCCGACATTGTAATATCTTTTTTTTGGGGGGGGGGGGCAATTGAACAGTTTTTCAGCGTGAATCTTACGCAGCATTTTTATCTATTTATTTTAATCTGGAAAAAACCTTTACGAAGGTGCATTCAAAGGAGAATTCAATCACATTTCGATCCTCCGGAACGACATTTCTCAGCAAATCCTCCTTTTGGGATCAGCTTAGGAAGAGATTTTCGCCAATAACCTCAGAAGTGTGCAAATGCTAGACACGACCTTCAGGCGGAACAGCGACGATGCATTACCATGCTAAAATAGGACCCATTGTAAAATAGTGTGAATTTTAAATTCATTAAATCAGAAAGACTTACCGGAAGAGTTTGAGAATTCTAATGAGAACTAAGTGGCTTCGACCATTATATTTCAGTACGTTGTTAATATTGGCTTTCCTTTTTCTTTTTTATCAAACTGAAGCTATCCTACATCAGCCAACCTAGAGATGCAACTTACTAAATTGTTGGGAAAATCGAAATGAATTGCAAATTTCTTGTATTCAGGTTGAGGGTTGCTCTTCTTTTTTCGGGCTCAGAATTGTAATTAGCTTTAAGTTAGTTTTCTTTTTCAAAAGTGACTTTTTCAATTCTTAATGGAAAGTTTAAACATTCAAACAGCAGCCGAGTTCTCGAGATCCAAAATAAGCTGACTGCATCACTATATCCACAGTGAAACTAAACAACTTCATCAGAAAAATAAATTATTTAACTTTTTTGCATAACAACACTGCAGATTTCATTTACGTTTTCCAGTATAAGAAAATGATTTAAGAAATAAAATAGAACCCTTACCAGACTCTCAGTCAGTCCTCCAACACTGCTAACAAGACCAAGAACTCCTGGCTTGCAAAACACGGGAGAGACGAGAAGTTGAACAAACCGAGGAATAGAATCAGTAGGGTTTGCCCAGTTGACATTAACAACATCTTCCTTCGGGAACTTAGCAAGGAGAAGTTCATATTCAGGGATATTTGGAATTCTTGGCTCACTAAGATAGAAAATGTTTATTACAATGCAGAGTAAAAAATGTCAACAGAGCTTCTGCTGATTAAAAAAAAATCATGGCCATCTGAAGGGTGGGTGGGGGGGGGGGGGTAGGTTCGCGTGGTGAAGAGAGGGGGAAGGGAAGCACTTGTCCCAGCGTATCAACAGTTCGAGCGCAATTTAGATTTATATCATGAAAGATGAACTATATTATTGTGCCAAAACTGACTTTGCCCCCGGATGCCAAAAACACACCTACGCTTCTGGGTGGTATGACTGAACATTCCCCTGAATTTTCAAAATAAATTACACCTCTTGGTAACAACAAACAAATTTAACCCCCGAAATTTATTTTTATTCCCCTCGCCCCCACCAATTCATCCGAAAAGAGACAATACTACGGGTAACTAAAAAAAAATGCATTTAAATTCCCTTCGAAATCAATTTAGAGTTCTTAAATAATTCGAATAAGACTAGATTTTCACACAGACAAAACTTGCAGTTAAGAAAACCTCTAACTCTAAAATTTAAGGGGGGAAACTTCACAGAATTCAGTAAAAAGAAGGATACTATATGCTAGTCAACACAAACATAGACTTCAGAAGAAATCCGTCAGAATTACAGACTTTCCGCACCTCCTTGACACCGAAAATGAATATTAGGAACCAAAATATCGTCTTATCCATCTATATCAGACTCATCAAGCCTTCTTCTTTAAGCAATCCTTTTATTTTAAGAATGCGCTCACTTTTTCTTTTTTTATGAATATACTACAGCCACTACAACAACACAATAAACTTTACAAGCAACATTTTGCATATCACCGTACTATTTGTTTTGGCAAATATCACAGTCCTAAAACCGTACATCGCTCTGGACGGATGACCTTCTGTTCCTTTCTATAGCTTCATCGCCAAAACTAAGATATTGTCAAAATAGCCAAATCACTGAAAATTTATTTTTGGCTTTAGTATAGTTTGTTTTATCTATTGTTTTTAATACTAAAATTCACCTAATTGCTGACTACAAATCTGGGGTCAATATTGAAAAATAGAGGCTCAAAAATAAAAAATATGTCAAGTGCACATCTCACAAATGGTGGACACGCCTTGTTGAGATCTGTGTTATGCAAGAATTTTCAATCCTGCTGTATGATTGACCGGCCAAAAGTGAGATCATTTGAACCGTGCTCCTCAACACCCCCACCCCTTCCGTTGAACATATTGAACATATCAAAATTACATACCACTTTCGACTCAAAATCTGTCAAGGATTAAAATGGGAATGATCCTAAATATTAACTGTGAATCATTAAGACTGCAGTATGAATATTCTAGATTAAAAAAACACAAATTACAGATTTCCCAAACATGACGTGATTTCCATCTAAGTCTGGAGCTAATATTGGATAGTAAAAGTTTAAAATCAAATCGTATAATATAAATACACGTTTCAAAAATGGTACTTGATTTCCACCTAAGTTGGTATTTAAAAATTCTCAACCTTGCTGTTACGGATTTGATGTTAATGTGGCAGGATAATAATCCAAAATTAAAATAAATTATGTCAATATTTTATA
Source organism: Artemia sp. Qi Xiang Cuo (assembly GCF_049724085.1). Taxonomy (NCBI): domain Eukaryota; kingdom Metazoa; phylum Arthropoda; class Branchiopoda; order Anostraca; family Artemiidae; genus Artemia; species Artemia sp. Qi Xiang Cuo. The sequence continues at coordinate 43,663,188 of NC_142804.1, read as the reverse complement.
AATGTTCATGGATTTGGATTACATTTGGTATTTTGGGATTTTCTAGACTACTCATTTTATGTTCTGTTGAAATCGGGATCATGAACATGTTATGGTTTACACAAATTGCAGGGCAATAGGGCCCGAATCTGACCCCCCACCTCCCAGCTTTATACAGGAACATCAAGTTATCTCAAAACAAGCTGATGACCCTGCTGTAGCAAGTAGAATAATGAGTCTTAGGAGTCCCTGAGAATAAGGAGTCTGCAGTGTAAAAAAGTTCTACAACAAAATTTGGAGTCAACTATAATGTTACGAAAAAGAGCACACAAGGGAATTTACTTTGCCCCTTTGCCATTGATGGTGGTGCCTGGTTCGTGCAGTAAATTCCCTTCTGTGCTCTTTTTCGTAGCTTTATAGCTGACTCCAAATATTCGAATATTATTGAAAGATATATATATAATATATATATATATATATATATATATATATATATATATATATATATATATATATATATATACATATATATATATATATACATATATATATATATATATATATATATATATATATATATATATATATATATATATATATATATATATATATATATGTATATGTATATATATATATATATATATATATATATATATATATATATATATATATATATATATATATATATACGTATATATATATATATATATATATATATATATATATATATATATATATATATATATATATATATATATATATATGTATATTAAAATTCTATTGTACATACTTAGAACCAATTACTATAAACAGATTTAATATTTAAACATATAGCTCCCCAATATTTGTATTGAATAGTGTCTAATTAAAAAGTGTATAGTGTCTAATGCATAGTACGGTAAAGTCTCTATTAAAAAGTTAAGGAAATTTAAGAATATAGATTACATACTTGTGCAATAGCTTGCAGAACACAGATCCGGCAACATTTCGGGTTCTATCAATTTTCTCCATTGCCTGTTGAACAATGCACTGGAAAATCTTGACGACGAGATCCTCTTCAATATGAACTGCTTTCGATACACAGAATAAAAGAAACTCCTAGAGAAAAAACAAACTTTCATGAAAAAGTGAACAGAGGAAAAAGAATTTACACATTAAGACATGTGTCAAAAGTGAAGAGACCAAGAGAAAATAGTAAAAAGTAAGAGAAAAAAAAGAAAAAAATGAAGGAACAAACAAAGCAACAATATACACGGTATGTTCGATATAAAAGCTACTAAATCCTCAATAGTTACTAATTATAGCTAAATATCGTGCAACAGTTAAATGAAATTTTGCCAAGTCCATCTCTGTAAAATCGACAACTTTGATCGATAAATCTAATCAAATTGCCATCTTAATTTCGTTTTCCAGGCATTTCGAAGTTTCTCATTTTCCCAAAATGCGTTGTGTTTCTTTGACTCAGTAGTAGAAATTGCTTGAAATTGGAATTTGTAGCATAAAAATCGTTTTATCCCCTACTCGTAGGCCTACAAACAATTGCTGGTACAAGCAACCAATAATGAACAATAGCCACAAAACTTGAGATGCATTTATCAGTTGTTCTGCCCTTCTGTAAAATATGTTTTGCCTAACATGTTGCATCCTGAATTACCGGAGCTTATCAATAAAATTACATTTTCTTAAACTTGACTAAATTCACAGAAAAAGTGGGGTTCACAAAGCACGATGTGGCACGGATTCCACACCACATCATCTCAAAGGTAAAACCACAGAGTCAATTCGTATAAACGAAATTCACAACAATTTCGCTATCTTAAAATTCTGATCGGATGTCTTTGAGAGAAAAAAAGGGCGATAGAGGAGGTAGTTGCCTTCCAATCTTTTTGGTCGCTTAAATATGGCACTAAATTTTTTGATTTTCGTTCAAACTGGCCCTGTTCCGATCTTCTAAGACCAATGGTTTGATACGATCACCCCTTGAAGAAAACAACAAATAAACACGCAACCGTGATGTTTCTTCTGGCAAAAATTACCAAATTCTGCATTTTTGTAAATAGGAGCTTGAAACCTCTACAGTAGGTTCCTCTGATGTGCTGAATCTGATTGTGTGACTTTCATTAAGATCACTTGACTTTACAGGGGTGTTACCCTTTTTCTAAAATAAACAAAAAAAGAAATGTTCTCAGGCTCGTAGCTTTTGATAGGTAACATTAAACTGAACAAATTGAACATTCTTAGAATCAGCGTAAAAAGTCGATTCTTTTGATGTATCAATTGTTATCAAAATTCCATTTTTTAAACTTTCGGTTACTGTTGGGCCGGGTCCCTCCTTACTTACAGTTCATTATCACGAACTGTTTGACTTAAAGTATTTCAGTACCACTACCTCAAAAGACTACTTAATGTAATTTACAATACATACCTGGAATCATGGAAGGGATATAGAGGGTACCAAATAAAAACAGCAGCCTAAAACTCTACTTCCTTTTACAGTACCCCCACTCTTCCAAAGGAAACCGCACAAATCATCACCGGTAAGTAGGATTTCTGTGCACCTATGCATATGAAAATTATGAACCTTTTACCAAATTAAAGCACACTTCCTGGCTACAAACTACAACAATGAAAAAAATAACTAAAATTGATTATTTATCATATATCAAATTTTCAGAAGCTTAAGCAATATAGTAGAGCCCAATCATAATTTGGGCATAAAGTGTTTCGGTAACTTTTACTCAAAAGACTACCTATCTTAATTTCATAAACAACCCCCTTGAGACACCCCCCCCCCCGTCCATGTAAATACGGAAAAATATTTGCCTGCATTTCTCTATTTACTATAGCCCCTCCTCTCAAGGAATAACACACAGATCCCATCCGAAAGGTCTGATTTTTGCGCACCTACGCTTATGGACTAATTATAAATTAAAGCCGCATTAGTTGGATACAAATTGTAGGCTATAAATTAAAAATATTCACACAAAAACTGTTTGGCAGGACGATGGACATAAGTCATTTATTATTTACATTATTGTATTATTGATATATACAGAGACAATTATTGACATTACTTGGAAATACAAAAAATTAAGAAAGGAAGAAAATGTAAGATTAGTAGAAGACAGGGCAGCGTTAAAATATATGTACACAAGAAGAATACGATGGACCTAACGCCTAGAAAAAGATGTAAAAATAACTATGTTCAGCTGTCAAGGCCAAGTCAAAGCCGAAAAATTAGTTTTTTTTTTTTATAAGGACACAAGGTAAATAGTATTCTTGACTTTTAATATATTCAGTTTGTCAAGTTGGCCGGCTGTAATAATATCTATATTATCCGTGGACTTTCTTTGAACATAAAGAGTAAATAAATACGTATTCAGTGAAATTTGACCGAACTTTCCCCCTACCTCCCAACTCATATTAATAATACTTTGATAATAGCATCTGACAGAATCAAGGCTGTTGGACTTATCATTGAATACTGGGTTGCAGAAAACCATTACAAATATTCTAAATTCGTAGTCTACACAACTTTTCATGAATTCATATAATTTTTTTAATAGTTAGAAATCTATATAAAGATGCCAAAAGTAATGTCTCGGCATCTGAATATTAAATTGGTAAAAGTAAGAAAAAAAAACCTTGATTAAAAAGTCGTCTGAGAAAACTAATGCCTAAGCAGCAACAGTGCCTTGGGATAAATATACAAAACAGATCACGGAGTTGAAAAAAAAAATTATGCTCAGGAAGACATTAGGGAAGAAAAATTCCCCTGAGATCGGCCTAAATGACCCTTAGTCCCATTACCCAAAAATTACGCAATATGGAAGGAAACAAAGAAGTTTGGTTTGAAAATCATTCAGTCAAATTCCCTGGTCCCTTCTCCTAAGTGTAGGAATCCTTGTATTTTTATAAACTAAACCCTCAATCCTTCTATTAAGCAAATTTACTGCATAACGACAATCAAAAAGATAATCAATACCTTAATTGAATCCATAGCAGTTTCTCTTACACCAGCTCCTATATCACCCCTACTATCAGACGTATAGTCCCCGAGAGCTTTCAAAAACGATCGAAGGACCTCAGAAGCAACATTCTTGTAGTTCTCAATTTTCTCAAAATAGTTAATGCAAAATATTGACAAGGCTCTTAAAGAGTACTGTCGAGTGTCAGTCCATTTTTCAGTGTCACTCGTTATTTCAGTACACTTCACCAGAGCTTCAATGACCTCTATAGCTGGGATCTCCATCACTTCTGGAGGGATTTCGCAAAGTGCCAGTGCGTAGCCGCAACGAAAATCTTGATTTTTTGAGAGAAGGTTGGAAATACATTTCTTAGTAGCGATAAGTGATCGGGGACTATTAGTGTAGTAAACAGAAGCAAATGAACGAAGAGCATTTGCTGCAGCTTTCTGAACGGCACGACGTTTGTCCTGCAAACTTATGTCAATAACAGACTGCCATATATCTATAAAAACAATGACACTATAATTAATAAAGATGGAATAACAAATAAAGAAAAAAACAAGCTTTCCCCTTACAGGTCCAATTATATACAATAGATGATAGAAAAAGTAAGAAGATGTATAATACTATTACAAATACTAAGCTCTAGTAATAATATAAAGTCCTTTATGCCCACACATCCTTTTTGCAACCCAAAGCCCTCTACCCCTCACCTCCCGAAGTCTGCGCACAAGTGGACTAAAATTGAAAGATAACCATTTCGATAACAATGATCACAAAAGTACCAAAACTATGACTCAGTGGGTGACATGATGCGGGCTCTCACAAGGGCACCAAATCATGCAAAAATCTTTCAAAACAGTTTAAAATAGTATAAAATTTCTTCATAGATACGTTTTAGCAGGAATCAAATATCTGGTTTGCAGCAGGTTTTTAGCAGGAATCCAATATCTGGTATATCATATATTAGCTGAAACAGTGATAATGATGCAAAGAATGGTAAATTTTTAAACAGCTGCTGATGTTCATGGACATTTAACGAGACATGTTGGTATAGAAGGCCGATTAGAATGTTTGCGAGGTCTGCTCGTCATATTCTTCCGGTGCTGTGGTCTCAGATGCCATCTTCTATTAGGGATATTGCTGAAAGGTCTGGCTACCGTGAGCAGTTCAGATACCATTGCCTGCAGGTTTATGAATTATATATTTTTTTCAAGTAGTTCTATATGTTTAATATGTTTTATATAATTCATTTTGTTGTGAAATGGAAACCCAAATGCATTGATATAAGTGGATGTAAGTTTTTTTTGGAGCGGCAATACAAGCCCAGGTTACTGAGCTTCATGCTTTTTTTGTTGATTTTTTTGTGAACAAATTGTATCTCCATTGAAAAAAACGTTAAAAAAAGCGTCAAAAATAGTAATTATCATGGAAACATAGATAATTTGATAAATAAGCAAAATCTTAAGAATTTACTGGGGGGCGGGAGGGGGGGAGAAGGCACAAAACCCCTCCCAATACCATAGGATCTTACGTCAGATCTTATCATATTTCGTCTTAACTTATATCATCACTTAAAATAGTATGCATCAACCGTACAGGATATGGCGCGGTAGAGGTATGACTCAGGTTACCAAACCGTCTGGTTAATTCAAGACACTTACCAATTCGATTGTCATCTTTTGGACATAAATTAGCTTCACAGCACCTACGAATCAAATAGCACAGAGCTTGCTTTGTTATGTCACTACCAAGTCCGCTTAAGAACCTTCCAGTTGATAAGGTAATTGTCACTCCTATCGATTTTTGCGCTAAATCTTGACCAACCAGTGCAGCTGTCGTCACCCCTTTAGTTCTTGCAATTTCTGATAAGGCAGAGAAGATCTCACTTAACGCAAGTATACTCCCGTGTCGAGGATATAATTCAACAATCGTTGAACGATAGATCAAAACAGGGATAATATTGGCTATAATATATTCGGGAGCAAGGTGAGTCAATCGCCTCAAAGCCTAAAAAGAAAAGAAAAGCTGTTTGACTTAGCAACAATTCAGTACAAGAAATACAGATGAACTCCTTCAAAATCTGAGGATATCAAGAAGCAACAACATAAGATTTTTTAAAAATTTACACTGTATTGGGGCCGATACTTTTTTTGATTTATGTAAATGATCTTCCAAATTGCATGCCTTCAGGTGATGAGTTACCAATATTGTTTGCGGATGATACAGCAATTAGTTTGAGGGCGGGCAACGAGGAGGACCTACGATTGTCCTTGGAGACTGTTGCTTTGAATGTAAATTCTTGGTTTCATGATAACCGATTAATACCTAATTTAGAGAAGTCGGAATTTATGGTTTTTGGGAAAAGTTCGAGGTCAGTGAAGCGTGTGTCATTTCAAATTATTAATATTGGAGCTTCCTCCATAAAAAGAGTGGATTTATTTAGATATTTAGGTATTTATATTGATTCAACTCTGTCGTTTAAGACGCATATTAGTAAACTTAAAGCAACAGTGTCTAGGAATCTCGGTTGTTTGCATAGATTAAAGTTTCTGTTTCCATACCAAATCATTAGAACTTTATATTTTTCATTAATTGATTGTTATTTCCAGTATTGTCCGAGCGTTTGAATGCTGACTTTCCCTTCACATTTACGAGGACTCCAAATTGTTCAAAATAAATCAATAAGAATTCTGGACCATTTTTTAGCACACCCTAGGAAGACAGAGGAATTATCTGAAATTAAAACATCTTTTCTATTTCTTGATATTCTGGATTTACAACAAATTTTGCACCTTAATTTGGGCATTTGGTTTTTGAAAATCCAACATAAAGATCATTTTTTCAATAGTATGAAACTTTTGGTTGAAAATAAACATAGCCATTTATCAAGAGCTAGTATTAAGTTTCTTTTCCCGTTTGTTAAAATTGAGAGATCCAGACTAAGTTTAAGATATCAACTTCCTCATATTGCGAATAAATATAAGTTATTTGAATTAGTAAGTAAATCACCATCAATATACATATATAAAAAGAAATTGAAAAAGATGGTCCTTTCAGCCTACAGTAGCGGAAATTGATTGAACTATTTTTTTATTTATAAATTGTTAATTAAATCCCATCTCTATCTCCGTGACTCGATTGTTAAGTTATGTATGTTTTTTTTTTTTTTTTTTTTTTTCTCATTTCTTCTTTAAATTTATTTTAAATTTTGTTATGTTCTTATCAAATTTTCTTTTCTTTCTGAAGCTATGTTAGCGGGAAGTGTAATTTTTTCCCCCCTATTGTTTGATAAAGGAGACATTACGAGATTACTCTCTTCTCCTTTGTACAAAATTTATGTATATGTTTTTGTTAAATAAAGTCAAGTCAAGTCAAGATCATTTTACGTATGGCACGTTTTGTTTTAATTAGTTTTCAAGGCGTGTTTATTGTTCATGGTTGTTTTCGTATTATTTTTGTTTGCTTGAAATAAGAAGCAAATTCTATCTCCATTAGAATCTTCCATAGAATTTTCGAAATCGACTTTATCTTATCAGACTAACTGATGTGGATTTTCTTCACAACGTTACGCAAAATAGTTTTGGGATCTTAACTTTTCAGGATTCTGGCGTTTCGAAACTTCAGCTTTACATTTGTGTGTACTACCCACAAGTTTAGTAAAATATAAATTCTCAGAATTAACAATTAATTCAGAACCTCCCTTAAATTGCTAATTATTGCTAAGAATCTAGAGTTAATTTTAAACTTTTGACTCTAAGAGTATTTTGACCTTATGTGAACATAGTTTAAATTCCTTTTTTTTAACTCTAGACTTGCCAGCACTTACAAAATGGCAGCAACCAGCAATAAAATATGTTTGAGTCTGAGGAGAAATGGAACATCTAAAATTCTAGCCTAGCCGATACTGAATTTCTCTGACATAATTTTTGCTTCCGTCGCTCCATAAGGAAGCAAAAGAAATTCATGGACTGATGATTCGACAACAAAGGAATTCTTTTTGACGAAAGTCCATAGAGAGAACAAATTTCCTACTTCTGCCTTCTGTTTTAAATATTAGGGAGGTTTTTCTACTCTTCAAGTTTTAGACAGAGCACGCTGTTCCACTTCATTTAGCCGTATTTGTAAGTTTTACTGTATCTTTTAATAATTTTTGGATGCCACATTATTAAGTCAGGGGACCCACTAGATCTTGGTGGGAGATTCAAAGCTCCAACCGATACAGGCTAGTTGTACTTCAATAATATACCCATAAAGAAAGAAAAACGAGTAAAAATGGGGTTTTTAAAGGCCAAATGAAAATACTGACAAAAATCAACAAAGCGAACATTTCGAAGGGACAAACGCCTCTCTTCTTCAGCGCGAAACGAAAAAATATATTCAATGAGAGTGCCGAAGAAAAAAAATAAAAAATAAAACGCCGAAAATAAATGTGAATTTGAAAAAACCAATGAAATGCCAAAAACTTAAAAGATTAATAAAATTCAAAAAAAGCCAAAAAGTATAAGAATTAAAACCAAATACCTACAGCCATAAAAGTGAGTCATTCACCAAAATCCGCAATTAGCAAAAAAATTCAAAAATTTGAACCACCATCGGTGGATACTAGCGAATAACTGAAAAATAAAATAAAAATATTCATTCACTCAAAACAAAACGAACCAGCAAGTGAATGAGTTGGAGAGCTATGTCATCTGATTCCTTATTTTAATAATTGCATTCCTTGCAGACACTCTTTGAGACTTAGGGGGTTGATGACGTGTCTGATAAAGTGATTGGGAAAGTGGTACAAGGCTTATATCTGGGACTACTATAGTATCGGCTTCTTTTTGAGAAAACCAAAATACGACTTATTTATTCTTAAATCACCTAAATCCCTGTTCAAAGCTAGACCTAAATATAGGTATTTATAAATTTCAGTAGCTTCTCTGTAGTGCTGGACAATACTCTTGTCATGCGAAATTAGGCTAGCTTGATTAAATAAAATAGTATGGTCTGGATTTTCAAAATGTGCTCTGCAAGGGAAGAGTCAAAATTTTCTGTTTTTTTCCGCTTTTTAAGTTTGTTATTAATTGAGGTAGAGCGCTGAGTTAATCTCTTCGTAGGTCGCTGATCAGTTCTTCCGATATATCAAAGACCACGCGAGCAAGTTATTCTGTAGACACCGGAGTTTTCACCTTTCGGGATAGAGTCTTTACCTTGATAAATTTGGGAACTGATAGTTTTTCTGGGTATATAGTAAGCGTAAATGTGATTTTTTCTTAGATTTTTTGAAATGTGGTCTGAAACCACTTTAACGTACCGGAGACCAATATAAACTGAATTTTCCCTTTGATTTGCGTTTTCTGTGTAATTATCTGATAATCTATTAATGAGTTTTGCAATTACAGAATTTATTAAACTAATTGGATAACTATTCCCAAATAAAATATCTCCAAGGTGGTCGAGCTCTGAATCCAGGAAGCGTGTTGAACAAACTTGCAAAGCTCTGTCATTGGTCCCCCGTACGTTAGACCAGGGGAGGTCAATAGGATTGCCCCCCCCCCTCCCTACTTTCGAAATTTTTGTCAACTCACAAAAAAATAAACGGAAACAAAATTTTGTTGCGTTTTGTAAAGCTTTTTTGTTGTTTTTTTTTGCATTGTGTAAAGCTTTTTTGGGGTTTCAGAACACATTTCAAAAAATCTAAGAAAAAATAACACTTACTATAAAGTGGTCTTTGATATATCGGAAAGCTTGTATGGTCTTTGGTATATCGGAAGAACTGATCAGCGACTTACGGATAGGCTAACAGAAAATTTTGACTCTGCCCTTGCAGAGCACATTTTAGAAACCCAGACTATACTATTTTATTTAATCAAGCTAGCCTAATTTCGCATGACAAACGTATTGTCCAGCACTACAGAGAAGCTACTGAACTTTATAAATACCTACATTTAGGTCTAGCTTTGAACAGGGAATCAGGTGATTTAAGAATAAATAAGTCGTATTTTGGTTTTCTCAAAAGAGAAGCCGATACTATAGTAGTCCCAGATATAAGCCTTGTACCAATTTCCCAATCATTTAATCAGACACGTCATCAACCCCCTAAGTCTCAAAGAGTGTCTGCAAGGAATGCAATTATTAAAATAAGGAATCAGATGACATAGCTCTCCAACTCATTCACTTGCTGGTTCGTTTTGTTTTGAGTGAATAAATATTTTTCTTTTATTTCTCAGTTATTCGCTAGTATCCACCGATGGTGGTTCAAATTTTTGGACTTTTTTGCAAATTGTGGATTTTGTGAATGACTCACTTTTATGGTTGGTAGGTATTTGGTTTTAATTCTTTTAATTTTTTATTTTTATTGAATTTTATTAATTTTTTGATTTTTTGGTTTTTTCATTTTTTTTTTTTTCAAATTCACATTGATTTTCGGCATTTAATTTTTTTTTTTGGCACTCTCATTGAATATATTTTTTAGTTTCGCGCAGAAGAAGAGAGGCGTTTGTACCCTCGAAATATTCGCTTTGTTGTGTTTTGTCAGTATTTTCATTTGGCCTTCAAAAACCCCATTTTTGCTCGTTTTTCTTTTTTTATGGGTATATTATGGCTTTTATTTTATTATGGCTTTTGATTTTTGGCTTTTATTGAATTTTATTAATTTTTTTATTTTTAGGTCTTTTCATTGTTTTTTTCACATTCACATTGACTTTCTGCGTTTTATTTTGTTGATTTTTTCTTCGGCGCTATCATCAAATATATTTTTTCGTTTCGCGCTGAAGAAGAGAGGCGTTTGTCCCCTCAAGAAATTCGCATTGTTGTGTTTTGTCAGTATTTTCATTTGTCCTTTAAAAACCCCATCTTTGCTCGTTTTTCTTTCTTTATTTTATGGTCAGGCCAATGTGGTTTTAAGAAACTTTCTTAATAATATGCCCAATTTCTTGGCATATCAACCATCCCATATGAGGGGACAAATATAAAAGTCTGGATTCAACAGAAGAAAAAACTATTTTGAAGATCCTTTTTCTTGAGGTTGCAATGAACCGTATAATAAGGTCAAAACAAATTTTGTTCCTATTTTTTTCGAGTAAATGCTATAAAGGTCAAACGAACTGGAGAAATTATGAGGAACAAGCAGTGTCAGAAAAATGGTGTATAGTATTTAAACGATACTGAGATTGGCCTTTATTTGACAAAAATTGGTAAATAAAGTTTGCCCATCAATTAGCCATCTATCTATTAGCCATATATATAATAGCCATCTATCTATTAGCCATCTATATTCCATCTATTAGCATGAAAATGTGACCCTAAATTTTTCTGAATGGTTGCTGATTGTTTCATAGATTTATGGCCTTCTGTAAATGAACAGGAGTGAATCGAGATTATTCCTAGCCGAAAGTTTTAGTTATTACATGAAATTCACTATCCCTATAAGTCCCTATCCCTAAAATCATTATTTAAAAAAGTTGTTTTTTCGTAAGAACCGCTCTTTAAACTTCATAGGACGGTGAACAAGCAAATTAACTTTATTGCTCAATTGAACAGCAATACCTTACTTAGAAATAATCTATAGTTTCTACAAAAAAATATCGATTAGACACAATAAATGGCTTCACTCGAAAACGGTTACTACAACACCGACTTTACCGTGACACTTTTATTTAAGATTATCCTGATTGTATAGGGTTAAGTGATCTACTATGTCTGGCTATAATCTATGATTACCGCTATTCTGTCTGAGGGGTGCAGCTGCAACCAGGAGAGTTAGGGAAAATAAATCTTCATAGAACCACAGTTACTCAAGCTATAATAAGAGCTACAGAAGAAGGAATGGTAAGGAACAAGGTCTTTAGAAGCCACGAGTAAACACCACGCCATATCTTTTATCTCAACTATCTAGATACAATCTGGACAATAGCCTAACAATTAGGCTCCCAAAATACACAAGCCTACACCCTTAAATCATAAAACAACAAAATACTGACTAGCTTTGCCCAATTTTTATTGAGGGATTGAATGGTTCCCAACTTGACATAGTTCGCCAATTTCCTTCTCTTTAGACACGATTTATGCTAATTCTTGATATTCATGATAATTTATCTTGCTATTGCGCGTTTGTGCTAATTTCAACATTGCTTGAGAACAAATTTATTTACTTTTAATATTTTTGTCTTACAATGCTAATCCTTGTTCAATTGTTGTTTATTTCTCTCTCTTTTTTTACTTTAGCTGCTTTGACCTTTTTTTTTTCACTGTGATACACCATTTCAAATATATCTCATATTATTATAAAGACATACCTTGGATGTTAAATCTCGAATGACCAAGTCCCAATGTCCAACTTTGAATTCCATGAGGTGATCAATTAAAGATGTTGTATATTCAGGGTACTTTCCAACAAAACAGCTGAAAATAGGAAAATGAATCTATCTCTCTTTCTCTCTATATAATAAATATATATATATATATATATATATATATATATATATATATAAATAAATATATATATATATATATATATATATATATATATATATATATATATATATATATATATATATATATATATATATATATATATATATATATATATATATATATATATATAGGGTTTGTCCGGAAAGTAATAGGACTAATTTTCTTTCGCCAAGACTGCACTTCGGATTGTGCACGCTCCAACTGAATTCGGTAGAGGCCTTTCCTAGCTAACAAACAAGCCACTGATCAGATGTCTCCGAGCCCCTGGAGAGTAAGGACAGGCATTTTTGCATGACGTATTTTCTGTGAGTGGTGCAAGCCGAAAATGCAGCGTTCGTTAGAGCAGAGGTACGCGATTAAATGCTGTGTTAAACTCGGTAAATCTGCGACAGAGACGTTTGATATGATTAAGCAGGCTTACCCAAATGTTGCTTTAGTAAGAAGTGGTATTTCGGTAGCACCAGGCCTTTTTGGAGGTCCGGGAAGAGATTGGCGATGATGACCGTGCTGGAAGACTTTCGACTTCGACAAAAACCGACGATGTGACTCGTGTGCGCAAAGTTTTGAACTCAGACCGTCAACTAAGCATTTGTTTAATTGCCCAAATGTAAAATATACCAAAATCTGTCGTTCATGACATTGTGACGGTACATTTGAACATGCGCAAGGTGTGCGTGAAGACGGTCCTGAAAGTGCTCACTGACAACCAGAAATTGCGGCGAGTGGAAGTGTGCCAAGAGAATTTGAACATGTGTGAAAGTGACCCCCAATTTTTTCATAACGTAATCACAGGTGACGAGTGCTGGATCTTTGAGTATGATCCTGAGACAAAGAGGCAATCTTCCGAGTGACACACGTCGGCGTCTCCTTGCCCAAAAAAGGAAAGATTGAGCAAATCCAAAGTGAAAACGATGCTCATTGTTTTTTTTGTTTTTTTACATCAAAGGCATCGTCCATCATCAATTTGTTCCTCCTTGACAAACCGTCAACGGCAAGTTTTTATGTGGAATTGCTCAAGAGACTCAAACGAAGGGTCAACCGGGTCCGACAAGACAACGCAGGCGACTGGAAGTTGTACCATGACAACGCCCCAGATCACACCCCCCTTTCTTGTGAACAGCTACCTGACCAAAGCTGGCATCCCAACGCTTCCGCAGCCACCCTACAGCACAGATGTGGCCCCCGGACTTTTTTTGGTCTCCTCACCTGAAAAGGCCGATAAAAGGCAAGTATTTTGAGGCAGAGAGGGGATCCAAGCAGCATGCACCGCGGTGCTCAAAGCAATTCCTGAGAATGCATACCATGACACCTTCAATGCTTGGAAATCGCGCTGGCAGCGCTGCATTGACGCAGAAAGAGCTTATTTTGAAAGTTGTTAAAGAATTTTAATGACTGACTCAACAGGTTTTTTAAATCGACTCAGTCCTATTACTTTCCGGACAATATATATATATATATATATATATATATATATATATATATATATATATATATATATATATATATATATATATATATATATATATATATATATATATATATATATATATATATATATATATATATATATATATATATATATATATATATATATATATATATATATATATATATATATATATATATATATATATATATATATATATATATGAGGTGTTGACCTCAGGCGGCTTGGTGCTGTAGTGAGTTGTTAGTAGTAGTAAAATAGTTTGAGAATTTTATAGGTATGTGGTTGCATTCATTTTATTTGTGTTTTTGCTTCGCCTTTTTTTGCTTCTCTTTTTTTTTAAACTAGGATAGCTCCCACTTGGCTTTAATACGATATTTGACACTGCATTGATATTGTTCTTTAATTAACTTAGAGTAGGTGAGAGGGGAGGGAATAAGGGGTAATTGTACTTAAAAATTGAAAATTAAAGCACAAATAAAGGGGTATTGATCCAATCCACTCCCCCCTCCACGTTAGTGTCTTTTCCTCGTATTTGGCTATAATTGTCAAATCTTTGGCAGGAGTTTTTGCCTATACATGCATGGCTGGCCAAGCAAATATTCTTGATAGGTTAGAACCAAAAACTATCCATTGACCATGGTTGTCACGGGGAGTACCAAAGTACTATTTTAGTACTTTTTCATCAAGGTAGTACTTTTGAATACTCTCTATGAAAGTAATACTTTTTCAATACTTTCTGATAACTAGTGCATTTTTAAAATTTAACGTTTAAGAAATCCACTTACTTATTATCAATCAATTTTTCCGTAAAAAAGGAACTATTTTCGGTTTTATGGACAAGCATTCGTGCAACAGGAAGTAACACATAACAGACTAACATTGTGATTCATCGATTTTTCTCTTATACTATGAATACAAATAGACGCAAAGAGGCAAATTTTTGGAGACGTAATACTTTTAAGAGACCCTGAGGAGTACCATTTAATTTTGTTGGAGTGACAACCCTGCTGTTGACACTTAAAAAGAATATAAATACACAAATAAAATATTAGGGTGATGAAAAGATAAAGTAGTCAGATGATGAAAGATTACCTGACCTATATTCATCCCCCTTTCCAGGGTTGATAACGAAATAAAAAAAAATTTTTGACAAAGAAAAATGAAATGAAATAGTAAAGCAAACTTTTAGTAATAGGATAAGAAGACAAAGAAAAACTGACAAAATGTGAAATAAAGAACATTTATCAACTATCATCAGAAGGCACACAGTTCCAA
This sequence comes from Artemia sp. Qi Xiang Cuo, assembly GCF_049724085.1. Taxonomy (NCBI): domain Eukaryota; kingdom Metazoa; phylum Arthropoda; class Branchiopoda; order Anostraca; family Artemiidae; genus Artemia; species Artemia sp. Qi Xiang Cuo. The sequence continues at coordinate 43,648,053 of NC_142804.1, read as the reverse complement.
GTCACAGAGGAGTAGAAGGGTGAGGAGATTTCTGCCGAAAAGAAATAGTTCGACAACAAAAAAAAAATGAATGTTGAGACGCAAGTTTTTAGTCAATTAAGGCAAGCCTCCTTGAATGTAGATCTATAAAATTAGACAATGTTAAACAAAAGACACTTTTAGGTTCCTAAGCATAATCCACAACTTTGGTTTTACTTTGCAGGAGGCAAAAGAGGCGATTTTTTTCTTGAGAGGGGGAACAAGAGCCCCATTCTCAGCCTATTTTCAAGAAATATCCCTGCTTTTGGACAGATTTTATGAATTTCAGAGCCTTAAGGGACGTTACCATCTCAGACCTGTCAACGCCCATTCCCTGTAACTTTCTCAAAGTGAACAAGGAAGAAAAATGCAAACATCCCCCCACACCACCACCACCGCCCCATTCCTCATAAGAGAACAGATTGAGTATGCTCCGTGAAGTATGACTTTCGTTAAAGCTCATTCCAAGCACTACTTATTGCAAGAAAAGAGGGGGGGGGGAGAAGATCGTACCTGAGTTCTAGGTAAGCGTGTGGTTTCATTCCAACAGAAAAATAGTCAACAGTGGTAAGTATGTCAATACCATGTGGCAATGCTCCCTGACGTCCAACATGCTCTTGGAATGCAGCTGCTGCAGCTCGTCGGCAATTAATCTTAAAAGCGGTTGAAGACATTAGTGGTACATTTGAAAATACACTTCCTAGTAAATTCATAATTGATATAAAGTCACATAACAAACATGATTGAAAAATTCGTAGATTTGAAAGTAATTGCCCTAGTTTTTCGATTGTAACTAGGGTTTTCAAAAAATCCATGTTTAATAAGAGAATTGGAAACAAAGATCAGAAGAATCATTACCTTCTGAAAGAAAACTGACCAAAACAGAAACTCATATTCCAGGACGAAAGACCTACAGGAAAATTTTGTGTTTCGGGAAGATCAATGACGGAATCGTTTGTGTCTTTCGATTTTATCAGAAATCACTCATCGAGTGATTATTTATATATATTAAGTATATTATTTATACTACATATATTCACACCCAATGCAAGAAATAAAAGATGATGTAAATCAACCTGCTGATTCACTGTGACGACAACTTCGGTTAGAAGACAATCCGAATCAAAATATAAAAGCCTGCCGCGTAGCCGTGCTGGGGATCAAAGGCGAAGCCAACGCAATCCTGGTATTATTATCATACATACGATAGTAACAACAAAGTTCAAAATAACTTTTAGGTATGGAGTTCAGTAAAAAAATCAACGTCTATTTCTTCACCATCAACGCCATGGTGATAAAAAAATCAACGCCTATTTCTTATCAACGCCATTTATTTTCAGTAGTTGCTAAAAATACAAAGACGCCAGATAATGAGGGTTTTCAGATCAATTCCCCCCCCCCCGAAAGTGGTAATTGAAACTGAAGAAACCCTAGACCTAAAGTAATATTATAGACACACATGTGGATCGTAGTTGTGAAAACAAGTTTATAACAAGAACAGTCTTTACTAATACCTACCTACTCTCATTTGAACACTAGATTCATTTTGATTTGACCAGTTCTAAGTTTTGTGCTATAAATGCTAGCACGAAATTTGTTTTGTAAGGCTTATTTGAGAACATTTTCCAAACTAGTTTCTTTAAAGTTTTACACGTCTCTTTTAAAAAACAAGAACAATTAAAGGCAAAATACATGAAAACGGAAGATAAGTGAAACCAGAATCATAAAAGAACTGGAATGATAAAATTTCCAGTTACTTATAAATAAGTTTCGTTTCCTAACTAAAAAACCACAAACAACCATTATTCACAGCAGAATCTGAAATTTCACAGGTGAAAAAAAAGATTTGACGCATTAGTGTAAGAAAGTGGAATCTATCTATGCAATAAATTATATGTATTGACTCTGAAACCTATGATGGTTTTTAGATGCACGACAAAATACGAAAAATTTGTTTTTTGTAAGGCTTACAACTTAATAAAAACTGCTTTTAGAAATCTTTGAATTTCTTCATGAAATGTGATGCTTTACCTTAAAAGACACGGCTAGAAATGGATCACTATAAGCAGGGGCGGATCCAGAATCTTTCTTAACGGGGGGGGGGGGGGGGAGGGCGAATAATAGGTTGCTCCGATAAACTTACGAAAAAAGAAATGCCAGCAATTTAAAGAGAACCTCGACTACTATATGTCGTAGGTAGGTAGTGGAAATGGTCGTAGTTGGAAATTCAAAAGGCTAGTGTCCTTTTTAATAGTCTAAAGTGATTGGAAGGCAAGTAACACCCCTTCCACGCCCACCATTTCTTTAAACACATCCAATCAAAATTTTGAGATACCTATTTTGTCCAACGTAGTTAATTTCCAGATAGAAATTATGTTTTTGAGGAGGAAACTTCCCCTCAGCCCTCAGGGCAAGGGTTGTAAGTTATGCTCCGGGTGCATATATGGTTTTTATAGAACACTTTGTCGTAGAAATTTCAAAAGGGGCTCATTCGATTGGAAATTGAAAGGGCTAGTGCCCTTTTTAATAGTCAAAAGTGATTGGAGGGCAACTAACTCCCCTCTCACACCCACCATTTCCCATAACACATCCAATCAAAATTTTGAGACAGCCATTGTGTTCAACGTAGTTGAAAGTTCTGGAAATTATATCTTTGAGCAGGACAATCCCCCAAAGTCTTCAGGGCAAGAGTAATAAGTTATGCCCTGGGGGCATATAAGGTTTTTCTTGAAAGCTTTGTCGTACAAACTTGAAAAAGGCTCATTCGATTGGAAATTCAAAGGACTAGTGCCCTTTTTAATGATCAAAAGTGATTGGAGGGCAACTAACCCCCCTCTCACGCCCACCTTTTCCCCAAACACATCCAATCAAAGTCTTTCGATAGCCATTTTGTTCAACGTAGTTGAAAGTTTTGGAAATTAGGTCATAAAGGATGACAACCCCCCACCCCCCCCCCCCACACACACATAGCCCTCAGGGCAAAGATTGTAAGTTATGCCCTGGGGGCATGAAGGTTTTTATAGAAAGCGTTGTCATAGAAACTTAAAAAGGGCTCATTCGATTGCTAACCCCACTAACCCCACTCTCACGCCACCATTTCCCCAAACACATGCAATCAAAATTTTGAGATAGAAATTTTTTTCAACGTAGTTGAAATTTCTGAAAATTAGGTCTTTGAGGATGACAACCCCCAAACCCCTCAGGGCAAGGGTTGTAAGTTATGCTCTGGGGGTATATAAGGTTCTAATAGAAAGTTTTTTCGTAGAAACTTCAAAAAGGGCACATTCAATTGGAGATTCAAAGGGCTAATGGACTTTTTAATAGTCAAAAGTGATTAGAGGGCAACTAACCCCCCTCTCACCCCCACCTTTTTCCCAAACACGTCTAATCAAAATTTTTAGATAGACATTTTGTTCAGCGTAGTTGAAAGGTCCGGAAATTAAGTCTTCGAGGATGAAACTCCCCCTACAGCCCTCGGGAAAAGGATTGTAAGTTATGCACTGGGGGCATATAAGGTTTTTTTTTATAGAAAGCGTTGTCGTAAAACTTCAAAAAGGGCTCACTCAATTGAAAATTGAAAGGGCTAGTCCCCCTTTTAATATTTGAAAGTAATTGGTGGGTAACTAACCCCCCTCTCACGCCCACCATTTCCCGAAATATATCCAATCAAAATTTTGAGATATACATTTTGTTCAACGTAGTTACAAGTTCTGGAAATTAGGTCTTTGAGGAAGATAACCCCCTAAGAGCCCTCAGGGCAAGGGTTGTAAGTTATGCCCTGGGGGCATATAAAGTTTTTACAGAAAGTATTGTCGTAGAAACTTCAAAAAAGCTCATTCGATTGAAAATTGAAAGGGCTAGTGCACTTTTTAATAGTTGAAAGTGACTGGAGAGCAACTAACCCCCTCTCACGCTAACCATTTCCCCAGACACATCCAATCAGAATTTTGAAATAGCCATTTTGTTTAACGTAGATGAAAGTTCTGGAAATTGGGTTTCCAGGGCAATTGCTCCAATTGCCCTGGGGGCATATAAGGTTTTATAGAAAGCGTTGCCGTAGAAACTTCAAGAGGGGCTCTTTGATTGGAAATTGAGAGGGCTATAGCCCTTTTTAATAGTCGAAAGTAATCGGAGAGAATCCCTCCCCCCTATGCCCATCATTTCCGCGAACATTTCCGATCAACATTTTGATATGGCTATTTTGTTCAACGTAGTTGAAAGTTCTGGAAATTATGTCTTTGAGGATGATAATCCTCCCCCCATAGCTCTCAGGACAAGGGTCGTAAAGCTATGCCCTTGGGGCATACAGCTTTTTTATAGAAAGTTTTGTCGTAAAAGCTTCAAATGGCGCTCATTCGATTAGAAACTGGGAGGACTAGTGCCTTTTTCATTAGTCAAAAGTGATCAGAGGGCAAATGAACCCCTCAACGCCTATCATCTCCGCAAACACTTCCAATCAAAATTTTGATATTGCCATTTTATTAAGGCTACCAGAAAGGTCTGGAAATTATGTCTTTGAGGATAAAAATCCCCCCAGCCCTCAGGGCAAGGGTTGTAAGTTATGCCCTTGGGACATAGAGGGTTTTTATAGAAAGCGTGGTCATAAAAACTTCGAAGGGGGCTCATTGGATTGGTAGTGCTCTTTTGCTCTAGTGCTCTTTTTAAGAGTCAAAGTGATCAGAGGGTAGCTACCCTCTTTCCTCTACACACACGTCGTATAGTCCCGAAATGCGTCTAATAGAAATTTTGAGATAGCCATTCCATTCAAAATAGTCTAAATATCAAATAACAATGCTTTTGGAGTTGAAACAAACCCCAAAGATTAGGGACAAGGGTTGTACGTTATGCCCACAAGGTATTTAAGGTTTTTATGGAAGGGATGGTTGTTTAGGTTCAGAAGAGGCTCAATCTTTCTCCCTGAAAAAGACTATGTCAATATAAAATGAACAGAAATTAATCAAAAAATTTCTTGCACAAAATAAGTTTTTCAAAGAAAAAGTAAAGAACTACATTAAACCAAAAATAAACAAAAATAAAATCAAATAATCTACCAAGTATACAACTACCGCAAATCAGCATCAATAAATAAATGAAACCCAAAACAAACAGAAATTACAATAAGTCAAACTCAAAACGAGCGGAAATTAATCTAACTCGGGTTCTAAACCCTATGCTTTCTGAAAGCCAGAATATAATTTGTACTTTACTTAAAAATATTCTTTTAAATGTTTTCACTTTTATAACTTTAAGAAACAAAAATTAATTAATATTTTAAGGAGTAAATATCAGCATATGTATATTAAGCTGATAATGCACATTTTTTTAGTAAATTCATTTGAATTTTTTATATAGGTAGTAAATAGGCATTAAAGTGGCCACCATTTGCTAACCGACATCCAAACCATGAATTAATAATATGTTTGTGCTTCTCACACATTTACTTTCTATTATAAAAATCCTTAAAAAACAACAATGTTGTAAAGTCCACCCCGCTACGCAAAAAAAAAAAAAAAAAATTATGACAGCCAAAAAAAGTAATGATATCAATTTCTTCGCCTCTGTGCCATAGTAAGACTCGAAAGCAAATTTTTGAAAGTAAAAAAAAGTTTAAATGTTAAGTTTTTTCAGAACTGTTGTGACAGTACAATCCTGAAATACCATTTCGACAGCCTAAAAAATTTAGGATTTTACGTTTCCCCTCCTTCTTAATACGAAATGAATATTTTTACCACCAAGTTGGCTTTTGTGGTAATACGGACAGATTCCCCTGATAAACCTAAATTTAATTAAATCCTTTTAGACGGAATGCATCGTCAGTAAAATCTAATAGAGACCCCACAAAGTAACTTAAAAATTGTTTCATAATTGTTTGGAAAAAGAAACGGTTAACAACTAAGAACTTATTTATAACTCAGTTATCAAAACCAATTACAAAAAATAAAGATAGTGTAATGCATCGTCCCAACCCCAACTAGAGTAAGCGGTCCCAACCCCAAATCCACCACTACGTTAGGGGGAAGGGGCCTGCACCCCCACCTGGATCCGCCACTGACTCTAAGCATTGTCCACTGCTAGCTACAGCTTTTCAGAATATTTATGGTAATTTTTGGACTCAAGTAATTTTTACACGATCTATGTTTCGACCCATAAATTGATCCAGTGACATTGAGAGCTGCTGATTAGAATTTTGAAATGACATATGCATACATTGAGGCGGATTACAGGTCTAGATAATAAACAGTTTTATATGTATGAATAGTTTAAAAGTACTTACAATTATGCATATGCATTATTTTTGTCTTACTGACAAAAAAGGTGTCACAACTAAACCACAAATAGAAATTTGAGACCAAATTTTGAAACAAATACCTTTTTTTACATTTCTAGTGAAACATACCTTTTCTTGATATTTTCCTTAAAAAAAAGAAAAAAGAGGGTACTCAACCTCAAGTGTCTCCAGACAGTACCATAACTGGCGCAGCGCTTGTTAAAGAGGTGAAAATATCAGGGATGCTGGTAAAAGTTTTTTTTAGCACAAATATGTCATGTCACCATAGCGATAGTCAGGCTGCAATCCCCGTCTTCAAAGATACAAGCACAACTAAACAAATACCAGAATTCTCATTGCCCCCACCCCCTAAATTTTACAAAAACATATTTCCCCCCCTAGATTTTAAAAAAATATATCCCCCCCCACCTAAATTTTCACAAATTGGCACTACTGTAACTTATTGTCACTTAAATCTGCCAAAAAAAGGCCTCACTTTTGGACTCTTGATTAAATTAAAAAAAAAACAAGTTTTTTTAACTGAAAGTAAGGAGCGACATTAAAACTTAAAACGAACAGAAATTATTCCGTATATGAAAAGGGCTGTCCCCTCCTCAACGCCTCGCTCTTGACGCTAAATTTTTTCATTGTTAAAAAAAAAAGAGTTATGAGAAAGTCAAACTTTATCGTAAATAGCGAGGTGTTGAGGAGGGGACCGCCCCTTTCATGTACGGAATAATTTCTGTGCGTTATAATTTTTAATGTTTTAAGTTTTTTTTATTTAATTTTTGAACGTTTTTGAATAAATGCAGGTTTTGATCTTGGCTCACCGTACATGAATAATTTAAACAAAATTTGCATGTTAGTTTATTTTTATTTGGTTAAATGGCTTCCCAAAAACTTGTTCAATTTTATTTACAAACGATTTCATTACTGGTAAATGTTTGTAACTTGCGAGCTAACATAAATAACAAACTTCTGTGTTTGTCGATTTTTAATACAAATTTTAGAGGGTTCGCCCCCTATTTCACATTTTACTCTTTGCGCGAAATTTCGAATTGTTTACAGTTCTGAGAAACTGCCCGCTTAATCGCGAATAATGCTAAGTAGAATAAATGGCTCTAATGAAAGTACTAAAAAATCTCTGGCTTAAAGAGCGACGTATTGACTAGGGGGTGAACCCAATCATATATGTAATATTTTCTGTTCGTTTAAAGTTTTGATGGTGCGGCTGTTGCAGTTGAAAAACTTGTTTTTTTATATTTAATTTCTGATCTTTTTTTAAATAATGCTGGGAAGTCCGGCGTCCCCTTCATAGCAATGTCCCTTCCCCCCTGAAACTTTCCTTCATGGACAGATCCTACCAAATAACCCCCGACCCACCCACCCCCACTACCAGGAAAAATCTCCCGTGAAAACGTCTGTATACTTCCCAATAACCAATATTATACGTTAACATTGGGTAAAGTTCATAGCTTTCAGCCCACCCCCCGGAAACTTCGGGGGATTAAGTCATCCTAAAAGACATACTTATAATATTTTCGAACATGCTGAACAAAATGGCTATCTCAAAATTTTGATCGGATGACTTTGGAACAAAAATGAGCGTGGGAAGGGGCCTAGTTGCCCTACATTTTTTTCACTTTATTACATTTTTTTTCTCACTTAAAAAGGGGACTAGAACTTTTAATTTCCATTCCAATGAGCCCTCCCACGATATTCTAGGACCACTGGGTCGATACGATCACCCCTGGAAAAAAAAAACAAAAAAAACAAAACAAAAAAAAACAAATAAACACGCACAATTCCACATTTTTGTAGATAGGAGCTTGAAACCTCTACAGTAGGGTTCTCTGACACGCGGAATATGATGGTGTGATTTTCATTAAGGTTCTATAACTTTTAGGGGGTCTTTCCCCTTTTTTTCAAAAATCAGCCAAATTTTCTCAGGCTAGTAACTTTGATGGGTAGGATTAAACTTGATGAAACTTATAAGTTTGAAATCAGCATTAAAATATGATTCTTTTGATGTATCTATTTGTATCAAAATACCGTTTTCTAGAGTTTCGGTTACCATTGAGCCGGGTCGCTCCTTACTTACAGTTCGTTACCACGAACTGTTTGATTTAACGAATGGAACTTACCACAACTAAAAGCAAAAGTGTGCTACTTTTGCAATCGAGATGAACAGAAAAAGATTCCTTTTTCACAAGATGATCAGCTGGTATTTTTTTTATAATGTTGAAGACGTAATGAGTGTTTTGGGTACAGAGTATATAGCAAAAGAGTGGCACTTGTTTATCAATGGTTCGACATTAAGTTTATAGGCTATTCTTCTGCATAACGGCAATTAACTTCCCTCTATATCATTAAGTAGACCCTTAATCATGAAAGAGCCTTATGAAACTTTTAAATTTATCATGGAAAAGTTCAATATAACAGACATTGTAAAATTCGCAGATTTGAAGGTAATATCCCTAATTTTAGGATTGAAACAAGGGTATATAAAAAACCGTTGTTTTATAGGTGAGTTGGACAGCAGAGATGAGAAGAATCATTACGTTCTGAAAAAAACTGGCCAAAACAGAATCTCATATTCTGGAACAAAATACCTACAGGAAAACTTAGTGTTTCAGGAAAATCAATGTTGAAATCGTTCGTTTCTTTCAATTTTTTTGAAAATCACTCATCAAGTGACTTCTCCCTATACCATTATTATAAATACGATAATAACTAGATAGTTCAAAATAACTTTTAGGCATGGAGTTCAGTAAATTTTCAATTTATAATTCTTGACCATTATTATTTCTAATTAACGCCAATTATTTTCAGGTAGTTACTAGAAATACAAAGACGCTAGATAATGACGTAGATAATTTCGGAGACCACACTGCCTTTACATGCCGATAAATAAAAATTCAAATAAGGATAAAATCCTTTTAATAGACAGTGTTTCACAAACAGTGATAGAAATTCACAAAAAAATACCAGATATTTCGGTCACATATGCAGTGACCGTCATCACTGATTTACTACTGAAGACGGTCACTGCATATGTGACCGAAATATCTAGTATTTTGTGTGAATTTCTATCACTGTTTGTGAAACACTGTCTATTAAAAGGATTTTATCCGTATTTGAACTTTTATTTATTGGCTAGATAATGAGGGTGTCTAGATCAATTCTCCCCCCGCCCCGAAAGCAGCAATTGAAAAACTGAAGAAACTCTAGACCTAAGGTGATATTATAGACACACACGTCGATCATAATGGTGAGAACAAGTTTGCAACAAGAAAAGTGTTTACTAATACCTAGCTACTCTCATTTTAACACTATATTCATTTTTATTTGACCGGTTCTCATTTTTGTGCTACAAATGCTACCACAAAATTTGTTTTGTAAGGCTTATTTGAGAACATTTTCCAGACTAGTTGTCTGTAGAGTTTTACCCGCCTTTTTAAAAATTAAGAAAAATTACAGGCGAAATCAATAGAAAGCAGAAAAGGAAGAAGATCGTCATCAGACATTCACATTGGGATGCTATACTAGGATTGTTCAAAAAAAAAAAAAAAAACTACATTAAGAAAGACCAAAAAATTACTGACTGAACCATGCATTACAATGTTAACAGCATTCATGGATAGAGGCAATACAAGCAGAATAATAAACACAAACTAAACAATAAAATCTTGAAACGGGGAAGAAAAACTGTCAAAATTTGGTTCAATGATTATGATGATCGGTTCGTTTTAGATTAAATCCAAGAGTTACCCATAAACAAAAAATTATAGCTTTAATTTGGCAGTAAAAAAACCGGTCCGGTTCAATGATTATGATGATGGGTTCGTTTTAGATTAAATCCAAGAGTTACCCAGAAACAAAAAATTGTATGGAGGAAGATGTGTTAAAAGGGCATGCTTAACAACGCAATTGATTAGTAGAAGTTTCTTAAGTAAAAATTTCTGAAACATTTTCCAGACATGAAAGAATAAACAAAAACATTAAACAAAATAAAAACGAGCATACTTCAGTAGACTTCATTCGGCCACAAAAAGTTTATTTTTTCAGTATTTACGACAATAAGTGAAGGACTGATGTATATTTCAATGCTTCCAAAATCAATTGGCAACTCCAATAAGTTGTTCTTGCAATTTGTAGCTTTTATATATAGGATCTAGCAATCAAAAAGCTAAAAATGAAAAATTTTATAGTGTTTTAGACAAGTCTAGATGGTTCTGAAAGGGTCTAGGTAATATCAAGAATTTGGTTCAGTGAGTGGATATGGCTGAAATTAATGAAGGCAATTATATAGGTATCTTGTCTTTTCCGTGCAATAGCAGTAGGCTTGTCCTAAAATCGCATGTTTAACAAGGAAAAAACCTTCAGTAAATTCAAAAGTAAATAAACTAAGTAAATGCATACCTCTCTATCAAATACTGCAGTAATGAGTAAACCACGAGCCAAATCATCTAAAAAAGGTGCTAAAACTGCTGGGTCATAGGCTCTAGCAAAAGACCAGCAGACATAACAAGCAGCATCTCTAATATTCCTTCCAACAGAGTAGCTTCCACGAAGTTCATCATAAGTCAAAGCTTTCAAGAGTAGCGGTATCACCTCTAATAGCCTCTCTGGTAATAAAAGACCTCGCCTTCCTATAATTGGAAAGTATACATTAAGACACAACGGTTCAATAGAGAAGATTTGTATTTATAATTTTTTCAATAATTAGGGTCTATATATTCTTGTATGTATGGGTTTATTGTAGCTGGGGCTAACTTGTTTTTCAACCTATAATTAGCTTTCACATACATAGAATTAATTGAAAAAAAATCTTATAGTTTTCAAATAAGTGCATCTAAAACCAGTTTGCATAAAAACTAATAGTAACACTCCAGAGGGAGGGGAGATGACGCAGTTTAAAACATAGTTCCAAGATTCGGTTCGTAGTTCGAACATACAGAATGCATCCCCACAATGGAAGATGAACAAACCAAAATAATGCTTCATCTAACTTCTACAAATTGAAAGGTCAAGTGATCATAGGCAAAATGTTATTTTAAGGGATGTCGTTTTACAGAAAGTAAATGATTTTACGTCATGTTATTCTTTGCTTTATATTTTTTTACATGTTAGAAGAATTCTAGCCAAGCAATTTTATTTGTTGAACGGTCATATTTGACTTAAATACATTACTAGACCTGTATTTAATCTCTTTTTGACAAAATATCTGCACAAATAGCTGTCAAGAAGCTGCTTCCAGAAATTTCATTCAAAATGGGAATTAAATTCGCTTGCTTTTTTTTCTTCCGAAAATTGAGACAACAAATTGTATTCTAACATCTACACACGAAGGTTCAATGTTAGAGTCAACACAGTTCAAAAATTGAACGCTCAAAATATGAATTCTCAAAGCTGAATTCCGTTCTACAGCATAACAGTTAAACCCAAATAGATCTAAAGTTAAACTCTACGTTTGAGCCCTTTGTTATCAGTTACAAACTTTCACTAACATTCAATTGAGCTTACAATTAAGAACAATCAATTACCTTACGAACAATTTAGCATATTGCACTCACAGTGTTTCAAAGTCACTCTGTTCACTTTCATACTAAATCCTCCCGTAATACCTGAAATTTAATCAATGCTATTGTTAAATTATTGAAGGCCAGAAATAAATTTATTTAATGCCAGTCAAGCATTTTGCGAATTAATGGATGTGTGAATAAAAGGGGAACGGATGCCAAAAAATAGGCTCTTCATAAAACACATTCATCTTACCTTCAATTCACAGGCAGTTCCCTTTGAAAAGTACAAAACAGGTCCAGTTATTACAGCATTTAAATTCCCGAAAGGCAATTAAACCCCTCCCCAGAATACAATTAAACATATTTACACGAGCACATGTGTACCCATTAGCCAAATTCCGTTATGACACAAGCTTACCTAATTCTGCTAGTGCGAGGCACCCACCATGCCAAGCAGAATCTGCCTCTGTGACAGTGAAAAGATCCAGAATAGAACTTAATATGTCATCAACGAAATGTTTTTGTAATCGATTGGCTATACGACCAATCCCTTTTGCACTTGACCACCTAAAAACACAAAAATACGTAACACATTGTTATGAAATATTTTTTATAAGATCTTGGGCTTATTCATTTTCATTAGGCCACTGTTGAATTGAAACAAAAACCATCTTTAAAAAACATTATAAAAATTTAGCATAAGAAGCAAGAGCTTGATAAGGGGGCAGCCACCCTCGTTTACGGTATTATTGTTGAAGTTTTAATTTCACTCTTTACTTTCATCTGAAAAAAGAATGTTTTTTTTTCATTTTATCGTAAAATGGCTCATTAGTTAACATGGTACTGGCATGATGGTAAAACGGCTAAACTTGGCTAAACTCGGATTATGTTATTGTAAATCGAAGACTGGCAGACTTCATATAAGGTACATAGGAGTGTTGTTATTGATATTAAAAGTAAAGATCGCCATCTACTAGCATTTATAGTTAATCTAAATATTAAATTCAGGAAGGCCACTGCCAACCAGGAAGTTATACTGTTGGTAGACTCAGGGACGAGAATTTGGGAGGAACTTTCCTGTAACAGTTGAAAATAAAACTGGACAGTTTACATTTCGACAATGTAGCAAAAACGCTTTAAGCTCGGTAGAAAGGAAGAGAGGTTTGTAACAAGAAGTTTTTGAGTGATAGATCATCAAAGTGCCATCAATCGAGGGTCTTTTATAAATAGTCTTACATAAAAAAAAAAAAAAAACTCTTTATTCCCTTAAGCAAAATACAATACAGATGATATATGTGGTTCAAGACGATGTAGCACGGATGGATTCTGGAGACACAAAAAAAAAGGATACAGAAGTATCCACGGGAACAAAATAGGTACAAATATAGGAGCACGAGAACGAAGCAGCACAGAGGGGAATGAGCATAGGAACAAAAACATCAAGAAAAACACGGTCAAACACAGGAACAAAACAAGAAGAGATACAGGAACACAGGATTGAAGGAGCAAAGGAACACAAGTACTAAGCTTCCAGCTTGAAGAGAAACTGTATTTTTGGCGGTGTCTCAGGTCTTTTACAAATACACCTTTTATTCATAAATGGGCATACAAAATGAAAAAAAAAATCTTTCTTCCCTTGATCAAGAGATGATGTAGATTATACAGGATGATATAGCACACATGGATTTTGAAAATAAAAAAGGGACACAGAAATGTTAAAGGGGAAAAAGGGGAACAAATAGGAGCACAAGAACGAAGCAACACTGGAAGGAAGAACAACAGGAAAGAAAACATTAACGAACGCAGGATCAAAGACAAGAACAAAACAAACAAAAAAATACAGGAAAACGAGCAAAGGAAAAATATTAAATTCCAGCGAAACGAGGAACGAAAATAGAATGAAACATAAGATTAAAAGATTAAAGCAGCACCTTAAATGGAAAATGAAATAAAGCAAACAATAGAAATGGAATTTATTTCCATTAAAACAGAAATAAAGGACACAAGATGAAAAGTTTTAAGTTTTTTATACCTAATAACTATCACAGCATAATGTTTGGGGACGAAATTTATAGACAAATTAAATTTGCATCAAAATAAAAATAAAGACAGATCACTGCAATTCACAGAAAAAAAAAACAATTTTCCGTATTTTTCAATAATGATAATGATACAACTGAACTATCAGCTGCACTTTTCATGACAACACTGCTAACAATCGATTGTGAAAACCTTTTGAGGCTAAGAAAAGAGGATCGATCATAGGATGAAACACATGAACAAAACAGACGCAGGAATACATGAACAAACACACAAACAAAGCAACGCAGAAAGGAAGGAGCAAAGGAACAAACACAGGAACGGAAACAGGAAAAGATACAGGAACCAAAGAGCGAAGAAATACAGCAACAAAGACAGGTACAAACACAGGACCGAAAACTGGTGCAAACATAGACACTATTTGCACCAGTTCACGGGAACAAAAGAACACAGGCACAAACACAAGAAAGAACTCAGGATAAGTGAAAGAAAATCTAAAGATACAAGCTATATAATAACTAACAGCTTTCGAGTACATAATTTGGTAACATCCGAATATGCAACAACTCTTTTCTGCATTAGTTGGCAATAATTTTTTTATATCAATGACTCACAAGAAGTTGGCAATCTTAAAAGTTATAATAGTCGGTATGTACAGGTTCCTTTCAATTTTCCTAATCGAATTTTAAGGAATTGTTGAAACACACTAGAACTAATTAAAATTGTCTCAAGCAACAAATCTAATTGCATGTTTGATTTAAACGATTCAAATTCAAGATTAAAAAAAAAAAATAAGTACCTTACAACCGTATCGCAATCTCTTAACCCATTTAATAGAGAGTCTACAACTTCTTCAAGCAGTTCTGGAACAGTCGAATCTTCCTCAATGTCTTCATCTACAATTTCTTTTCCTTGGGATGTACCTTCACTTAACAAATTTATAGCTAGAGACCTACTTCCTCTTTGGTAACGCCACTTGGCCACACGAGACTTCAATGCACACAAACCTTTAAGACAAACTTAATATTTAAAACAATAAATACTGGAATTAGGGAGGATTATTACCCTCCAATCAACTTTTTTTGCAGGGCCAAGCAATAAGTACCAAACAAACAAACAACAAGTACCCCCAAACCCTCAAATAAATACACACTAGCTACAAATTCACTTTCTTGACTCCCTTTGAAGACTTCATACTCAAACTGTACATAGTGTTAAAGATACATAATTATAAACAATAAACAAACATACCAGAAATGTATAGACTAGCGCTTCATTATATTCATCTCCCCAATAAACAAATATACCAATAAACAAATAAACAAATATACCGATAAACAAATATACCGGAAATGTACAACAAATGCGGTAAACAAATGTATAACCAATGCGGTACCGATAAATAAATGTGTAAGCAGTGATAACCAATAAACAAATATACCGGAAATGCATAGACTAGCGCTTCATTATATCCATCTACAGCTTTATCAAGAGAAATGTAAAAAATTGAAATGTACAGCCAAAATTGAGAATGCAGATATTAGGTTATGTTTTATTTGCATATGAAAATGTGCATCTGGATCAAATAAGATAAGTAACTGAAATAATGGGGCTTCCGGCCAGTGTGCTAGGATTCCACGACGTATCTACAGAGCCCCAAAAGTTGCTAAGCACTGGCCTATATTTATAACGACACATTGCTCTGCTCGAGGGTTCTGAAAAATTAGAGACAATATTGCCATCAAGTTTCGAGTTTAAACAAAACGTATCACTTATTACTTTAAATGGGAACCAGAAAAATTTGTTCGTTTCTTTTTTTTTTTTTTTTTTACTCGGCGCCAATCAGCCCTCAGAGCACTTCCAGCAACTTCTTAGTTAAAACTGGCGGCAACTTTACTCATGATATTGAGCCACTATGTACAATAAAACACAGGTTAAATTATATAAAATATTAAACTGCAGGGTAAATTATAAAAATACAAAGGCCTGATCCCTGATAACACATTTTAAATGCAATCATTAAATACATAAGATAAAAATAAAGAATACCATAGGTAACAAATGAGTGAACTTTAACGTTTGTAAGGAATCATTTCCCATGTCTCTACAGCACCGACTGTTATTGACAATATTAGAGTACAAATAGCTTGGTAAGTGAAGTTGATTGCATAAAGAGAATTAAGTATAGTAGTTATCTAGCCTTCATTCACTTCACAGCAGAAACAAATATTTCCCTTCAACTGTTGTTAATAGGTTAAATATATAAAAAAAAGTATTTCTTAATTTATTGGAGCTTCTAAAATTTGAAAGACCCACCTTACAGACATGGTGGGCCGAAAGTGGGGTTACAGTTACAATTTACACTTATTCTGTGTTAAAAATTTAGACGTTTAATTAAATAATTGATCCCTCAAGGTGTACACTTTCAGTCTAGTACCAACCCTCAAGTTTACCCAGAACACTCTCGCACGCAGTTAGATACAAACTCCAATCTTTATAATCTTAATATAAAGCATCAGAAATATAATATTTCAGTTCATTCACTGTGTGGCAGAATTCTCTCATGGACCTTGTTCAAGACTACATCCCAGAGAAAGGAATGCATGGATGTCAGGTCAGATGAGCGTGATCTGCTCCACCTTCCAAACTAATGCCATAAAAAGGCAAGACACATTCTTACTATCCACCGACAATATGGAGGACAGTTAATCTTGCTGAAAATATAGTTCCTCAAAGTTAGTTTTGGTTCCGAGTTGCGGTACTACCATGTCACAAAGCATTTCCAAATAATTGTCTCCAGTAATAGTTCCGTCAAAATACTGGTCATACAGCATCTTCAAAGGACAATGCACCCATGTCGTAGTACCAGGCTGGTTCATTTGGGCTCAACGCTGAAATGTGAATTCTTATCACTCCAGTAGACACAGTTATGCACGTTCACGTGTCCCAAGAACTTGAAACAAGCTTCATCAGACCAGATTATATTATCTAGAAGGTCTGGTTTCTCATTAATGAAGTGAATGCACGCCGGTTCACAACAATGCACCCGGAGACATGGGTCGTTCTCCAAAAGACCGTGCATCAGTTGTTAACGGTAAGGTTCTGATTTCAACTTATCCATTTGGCATCACAATGATGATTTTGATGTTGGCAGTTGTTACAAAGCACAAGAGAATATATATATATATATATATATATATATATATATATATATATATATATATATATATATATATATATATATATATATATATATATATATATATATATATATATATATATATATATATATATATATATATATATATATATATATATATATATATATATATATAATGAGTATAATGATAGTGCAAACAGATAATGGTGTGACCGTAACCACACTTTTGGTCTACTCTGTATTATTGCTAGCATTGTTATTTAGCAGAAACGATAGTAAAAAAGAACTTTACATAGTTACACTAGTAACTGTCTTTTTTCTTTCTTGCTGGTTCTCTCTTCCTTTCCAAAGAAGTGCAACAACGCAAACTAAATTAATATATGTCTTAACGGTTCTTGATAGAGTGCAACAAATGTTTTCTTATCATTTTATATAACCAGGATTATGGTTTTATAGGTCATTACCATTGGGCGTGCTCAAAACTAAAGAAAAGAAGAGCTCTTCCATTTATGAAAGTTAAAATGAGATCTTCATTCGTTTAATTTAATATTTCTTTTGATACT
Organism: Artemia sp. Qi Xiang Cuo; assembly: GCF_049724085.1. Classification (NCBI taxonomy): domain Eukaryota; kingdom Metazoa; phylum Arthropoda; class Branchiopoda; order Anostraca; family Artemiidae; genus Artemia; species Artemia sp. Qi Xiang Cuo. The sequence continues at coordinate 43,630,479 of NC_142804.1, read as the reverse complement.
TTGACTATAAAATAATTTCACCTCTAATAAGAGTTTAGTCTTTAATTTTATTATTTTTTCATTCTCTTTTTTACGTCTTGTAATTCGTACATTTTTCCATTTTTTAGCTTTGAAGTTCAGTGGTCATTTTTAAATTCTATTATAGGGCATTAGCCTCATCAGAAATATATTCTCAAGCTTTCAGAACGTTCCAACTTGTTTTACTTAGGTAGCTTTTCCTTTACTCTGTATAATGGAAAGACAGCCCCGCCTCCCATCGTTTACTGAGAAAAGACCCAACACAAATAAACAGTATAAACATTTTATCCTTGTACAAGTTGCACATGAACGAAAATACAATACAAAAGAGTGGCACTCTCAATAAAAAATTTTCATTGAGGAGAATTAGAAGATATTTACCAAAGCTACTGATTTGGTACTCGCCACCAGCCATTCCATGAATGTGAATGACCAAAGAAAAATAATAAATCAAAATTGATTTTGGTCTCACATTGGCTAGCACTTCGAGAGGCCAAAACACACATGATGCACTAAACACTCACATCTCATAAATAATCTGTCCCATTGACATACCACGATGAACAGTAAAATAATAATTACAGATAAGAAGCAACTAATAAAAATAAATACATAATGATAATATTAATAATAATAATAATAAATTTTAAAGTAGATTTAACAGAAAACAAAAAATTATGAATTCTTAGCTCCAGAGGCAGAGTATTTCATAATGAGGTTTAATTTCTTTTTAATAAAAACTAGAAGAGGTTCCATCTAGCCCAGCCACAATGAACCTTAATATTACTCATAACACAGGAACTTAACTCTATGGTGATGATAATTCAATGGTGTACATAATTTCAAATATTGTAAAATTCGCTTAACTTTTCCGCCATGTTTTTTCTCAAAATTTATTGCTATTTTTACGAATGTTCAGAAATTAATAAAAAATTATTACCAATTCTTTGTACTAGCTTAAGATAAAGCTTCCTCAACATTATTTCTGTCGATGCCATTAGATTATACTTTGACAAGGACCTAAATAATGGTTCACTTAGAATTATTAAGTCTTCTCTTCGTCCACGCTTGAAAACTGAAGATAATGCACGAAGAACACCAAGTCGTGGACGTATTTCATCAACTAAAAGAACCTGTAAAGAAAATGAAGGATAATATAAATAACAGAAGAGTGATCTGTAATGCCTGCAAGGAAGCATTCGTCGCAGTCCAGAGTAGGCGGCCAATTCGAGGATCCAAACAATTTTTTTTTTACCAAATTCTTTTTTTGTTCTTGTTTTACTTAAGGAGTTCATATTCTCCGAACTTCCAAGTTATCACGATACGTCTTCCAGCCTTAATTTTAAAAGGATCAACATCATTTTCGGGAAGAAGTACCAGTATATTTTTACAAGAATTGTTTTAATGTTAGGCTCCAATTTTTATTAAATAAAAAAAAACAAGCTTTTTCAACTGAAAGTAAGGAGCAACATTAAAATTGAAAACGAACAGAAATTATTCCGTATGTGAAAGGCGCGGTCCCCTCCTCAACGCCTCGCTCTTTACGCTAAAGTTTTTATTGTTTTAAAAAATAAAGTTGTGAGACAGAGTCAAACTTTAGCGTAAAGAGCGAGGCGTTGAGGAAGGGACCGCCTCTTTCATATACGGAATAATTTCTGTTCGTTTTAAGTTTTAATATCGCTCCTTACTTTCAGTTAAAAAAACCTGTTTTTTTTTATTTAATTTCTGAACGTTTTTGAATTAGTGCAGCTTTGATTTTGGCTTACCATACATGAATACTTAAAATGAAATTTGCATATTAATTTTACTTTTTTCTTTGGCTAAATGGCTTTCTCGAAATTTTGTTCTGACGTAACTTACGAATTAACTTACGTAACGAACTTCTATATTCGTACGTTTTTATTACGTATATTATAGAGTTCGCCCCCTTAGTCAATACCTCTCTCTTTACGCTAAAGTTCGAATCCGAAAACCCTGAATCACAAAGGCCGGTTAATTAGAATAGATACATCTTTTGAAAGTACTAAAAAAAAAACTTTAGCGTAAACAGCGAGGTATTGACTAGGGGGCGAACCCCATCATATACGTAATAATATCTTTTCATTTTACCTTTTGATATTGGTCCTTACTTTCAGTTGAAAAAACTTGTTTTTTTAAATTTAATTTCTGATCGTTTTTTAAATAATGCTGGGAAATCCAGCACCCCTCCATAGAAATGTCCCTTCCCCCAAGAAAACATCTTCCATGGTAAGATCCTCCCCGACAGCCCCCTCCCCCAAAAGAAAAAATCCCTCCTGAAATCGTCTGTATATTTCCCATTAACCAATACTATATGTAAACAATGGCCAAAGTTCATAACTTGCAGCCCTTCCTCCGGGAACTGTGTGGCATTAAGTTATCCTCAAATACATATCTATTAGATTTTCGACTATGTTGAACAAAATGGCTATCTCAAAATTATGATTGGTGACTTCGGGAGAAAAATGAGCGTGGGAGGGGGCCAAGTTGCCCTCCAATTTGTTTGGTCCCTTAAAAAGGGCACTAGAACTTTTAATTTCCGTTCAAATGAGCCCTCTCACGATATTCTATGGCTACTGGATCGATACAATTACCCCTGGGAAAAAAAAAACAAACATGCATTCGTGATCTTTCTACTGGCAAAAAATACAAAATTCCACATTTTTGCAGAAAGGAGCTTCAAAACTTCTATAGTAGGGTTCTCTGATACGCTGAATCTGATGGTGTGATTTTCATTAAGTTCTATGACTTTTAGGGTTTTTTTCTCCCTTTTTTTTAAATAAGGCAAATTTTCTCAGGCGCGTAACTTTTGATGGGTTAGATCAAACTTGTCAAACTTTTATATTTGAAATCAGCATAAAAATCCGATTCTTTTGATGTATCTATTGTTATCAAAACTCCATTTTTTAGAGTTCCGGTTGAGCCGGGTTGCTCCTTACTTACAGTTCGTTACCACGAACTGTTTGATAGCCCAAGTATAAATTAAGCTATCCTAAGCACCTCTTACGAGCAATGAAACAAACAAATATAGTCAAGGGAGAGCTGTTACTTATAATTTAAAGGCTAATACACGTTGAGAGGACAAGATGCCTTACAAAATGGATGAAACATACTTTTGTACCAGTATCACCACCTAGCTTTCTAAAGGGCATTAAATGACAGTATTGAAAAAAATCATTTCAGTTGAGTCAAGCCAATTTCAGGCCAACTTGTGGATTAGTTTGGATGACTACGCCTATATCCTTGCTATCATCGTAAGTACAAATTTCTGTTTTTGTTTTTTACAGTTGGCAACAGATAATGATAATAAAACTTTTTTTGTTAAAAAAAAAATGTCACTTTTGTAATATTTATGGACAAGACTTATCTCTGATCTTGGTGGGACTAATGTTGAAAGTTGTGCCGTCAGTGTTGGGGGTGAGGAAAAGTAGGGCTAACTGGAAGGCTTTACCCACTTCCAGTAATCGTGTATGCAGATGGCAAGAGCCACGCGTGAAGGAAGTGTGCTATATGTGGCAACGAAGTTTACCGAGTGTGACTCGGTGGAAACTTTCAAAAGCGTGGCGCTCTGAGATGCACGCCAGGTGGGAGAGTGGTTAGCCCCCAATTGAGCTAATTTGAGATACTGAACTAGAATTTGGTCAGTTTTATGTTTAGTGCCTTGTGGACATAGATTTTTGGAGAAATGCCGTCTTATTCTGCAAACAAATTTTAATAGGGTGTATTTCGGATGTCTCATCTCTAGGAATTTAAGATTCTCATAGCCAGCTCCTAGACTGAATAAAGGAAAAGCTTCTATACTGAATCAAGCGAAAGCCTTTTACGTTTAAGAGCTTTAATTTTGATACTTTATTTTGATTTGGGTTTACTATGAAAAGCATAGTGTGAAAACTTAAAATCTAACGTATAAACCAGAGCAATTACTATTTTAATGTTTATTTTGTTGTTATAATTCTATGAATTTAGCGACTGAGTCAATCTTTAAACAATATTTAGAATTAAAATAAGTAGCTGCAGTGTGAGCTTTTTTTAATAGCACATGAAATTATGTAAGTAGTTTTTAAATAGAATCTTTATAAAAAAAAATGAACTATCGGTAAATGTTCGTTTTTCTGTATATGAAGTACCATCCTGATGTAAAATGGAGAGCTGAGCCCGGAAATGAAAGCAAATTTGATGTACAATGAACAAGAAAAAGGTTCATAATCATCAATAGGTGATTTTACCCTTCTCATCGTTGTGGCCTCTTTTTCACCATACTATCCGAAGGCAACTATTCTGACATAAAATGATGAGCTCAGCCCTCACGAATCATAGCCAACGGTCTGACAGCCTACGAATCTGCCAACATTGATTTTGCTATCGATTTAGTTCTAATAATTATTGTATCCATATTTGGAAAGCTGATCGCTAATTTGGTATTTCGACAAAAACAGTTCAAATTACTGCAAAGCAGAGTCCAGATTAAGATTGCAAAAGACTGGACCCCACCCTTGCTTTTCAGAGGTTTATCACGCTAACAAAGAGGCTCAATCTCACGGAATCTAAGCACTTTCAACACGAAATGTGTTCCTACCTGGTATCACTTTTTGAACGTCCCTGCATGCTCCGGTCTCCGACAAGGCCAGAGTTTGGCGAGGCTACAGCACAGACATTCAATCTTGAGTAGCGCTCTACTCCCCTTCCCCAAGGCATTCGATATATCATCGACGGTGGAGCTCTTCTGCACAGAATTCCATGGGGCAAAAACGAACGACACTCCGAAATCCTTGACCATTATGCTACTTACGTGACCCAAAAGTATCCGTCTGCCACTATTGTGTTTGACGGCTAGGATTGCGGAGCTACCATAAAGGATATGCCCCAGTCAAAGAGAAGCCGTATAATCAGCCGTGAGATCTTCTTCATATCAGATATACAGCTGAGGATAAAAAATGACAAGTTCTTGCACAATAAAAAATAAAAAGCCGGGGTCGGTTTTTTATCTCTGATCTAAGCGCTTCGTCGTAGTCCAGGCACCAGAGAAAACAGATGTCCCAGTTGTGCCTGCTTCATTTGGTTTTTTCTGGTATTACGAAACTTTCCGTCATTGGAGATGATACTGAACTTTTGGTTCTATTGTGTTATCATGGTGACCTATCAAGCAGGAAACTATTCATTGCACCTGAGCCAAAGTCGAACAAAGCTCCCCAAATATGGGATATTCACAAATTGAAAGAGAAGCTTGGCCAAGAGACATGCCATCTGATTCTTTTTGCTCACGCCATCTTAGGCTGTGACTCTACTTCATGGATTCACAGTGTGGGAAAAGGCCTTGCTCTGAAGAAGCTAATTGCAGATGCCGATTTTCTCACATCAGCTGCAGTTTTCATGCTAAAGTCAGCTTCGATGGAGGAAGTAAGGGTTTCTGGAGAAAATGCTCTGCTCATGATATATGGCTCATCAAAAGGTGGAATCTGAATGAACTCAACAGGGAAGTTTTTAAAAAGAAGGTGACTACTGCTAGCATGTTCGTCCACCCAGAACAGTTACCACCAATTTCTGATGTGGCTAATTTACCCAGTTACAGGTTTTTCTACCAAGTTCAGATATGGAGTGGAGATCCTGATTCTGAACTTAAAGCCGAGGAATGGGGTTGAAAAATAAAGATGACTTCTTATATCCATTGACTACTGACGTCCTACCAGCCCCTCATCTGTTTCTGAAAATCGTAAAGTGTGCTCCTGTCAACTGGAATATAGCTCAAGGAGATGTAGCTACTTTAAAAACGGTTTAGCTTGCACTGCAGCGCGTAAAACGTGCAAGGGGACAGCACGTTCTAACTCTCCAAGACTCAAAAGCTATAACGATGAGGAGAACGTCGAAGCTTAAATATCTAAATCAAAAGAACAAGTTTTGAATATAGTCAGAGTTCAATTTTTTTTCTCAAATGTTCACGCGGTTGTTATGACAATTTTATCAGTTGTGAAGATAATTCATTATGTTGGCAGTAGTTAGTTATAAGAGGGATACTAAATGTTAGCCTCTAAAAACTAGTTTAATAAATGATTTTCCTTTCTAATGTTTTTAATGTTTTAATAAACAACTTGCAATTGCTTTTTTAGGCCGACCCATCAGGTGATGGAGCCAGCGACGATCAGATTCAGGTTAAGTAATTATTAGATCTCAAAACTGACAATTTAGCCAGCAAAAGATGGTCTGGTAAAAAAAATGGGGGTCACGACGACGAGAAGCGTAAAAATCTCCTATTGATGATTATAAAAGTTTTTATATACCGTACACCAAAGTTGGCTCCATTTTCCCATTCATCTCGTGTTTTTACGGCGGAATAATAATTCATTTCAAGAAAAATGAAAAATTACCGGAACTTTTTTTTTTTTTTTTTGCTAGGAAAGTGAGAAAACTAACACGATACGCAAAAAAAAAAACTAGTTTTGCGTCGAGCTAGAATGGGCAACTTTGGATATGTTGTTCAGTTTTTTTCCTCTACAACATGGTGTAAAAATCGTTTCTGTTGCAATTTGTTTTTACCAACAATCGACAAATTGGTGGACAATAATTGCTAAAAGAAACATGTCAAACGAAAATCAAAAAGTGCAAATTGATGAATATGAAATGGGCTTTTTAGTAGAAATTACATCAGGTTAATTTATTTTTAGGCTCAGCTTATCATTTTATGTCAGAACAGTTGCCCTTCTGATAGTATGGTGAAAAAGAGGTCGCAGCGATGAGAAGGGTAAAATCACATATTGATGATTATAAAACTTTTTCTGGTACTTTGTATATAAAATTTACCTTCATTTTCGGGCTCAGCTTTTCATTTTACATCAGGACGGTACTGCATATACAGAAAAACGAACATTTACCGATAGTTCATATTTTTTAGAAAAACTGAAAAAATTGACACGAAAAGCAAAAAAAATAGTTTTGCGTCGACCTAGAATGTGCAACTTTGGATATGTTGTTAAACTTTTTTTTCTCTACAACATGGTGTAAAAATAATTTCTATTGCAATTTGTTGGGGGTCAAACTCTAGTTTGCCTGTACTAGTAGTTAGAATCTAGTAGCTAGATTCAGTAAATTTATCAGCTTATTTACTTACTAGATTCACTAACAAAATAATTGCCTCAACTAGGACCTGCCCCGGTCTCTACTTGTTTCTAATTATCTTGTAGAGGAATCTACATGCCTAACTAATAAAGCTTTGAACTGGCTTCCAAAGTTGTATTGTCTTTTTCCAAGTTGAGGGAATGTTGACAAGACGAAAATTATTCACAATATCAGGAAAAAAATTCTAGTTGAGATTGTGAAATATGTGCAGTAATGTGTCGGAAGTCACAGAAAATACTCGCATTTGGATTTACATTTGTTAATGTAATCCTTACATACACTTGAGTTATATTTTACTGCAAGAAACATTATATATATATATATATATATATATATATATATATATATATATATATATATATATATTATATATATATATATATATATATATATATATATATATATATATATATATATATATATATATATATATATATATATATATATATATATATATATATATATATATATATATATATATATATATATATATATATATATATATATATATATATATATATATATATATATATATATATATATATATATATATATATATGTAATGGTTGACATCAATTCTAGAAGTTGAGCTTTATACTCATTTTGCTCGGGAAATTCTGATAACACACACGAAGAGACTCTGATTACGCATTGTTGCTTTCCGTTGGGAAAAAATTTTTCTTTAAAGTTTTATTGGAGCGTCAGTAGTGCTTTACATGTCTAGTAATAATAATTTATAATACCCTTTTTTCCTTATTCTTCTATTATCATAGCGACTGAATCATTCTTAAAAACAAAACGATGAGATAGACTTCGATGGTTGAGTGAGTGGTAATTTTGTAATTTTTTTTTAACACATCCTGCATAATAAATTGAGTAATGATTCGCTCGTTGTTCGTGGTCTAATGGCTTGTCCAGAGTGTTATAATTCGACAAACTTCTCTTTTTGATTTTATCCAGGATAAATCTCTGACCTTGGCAATTAATAATTACATGCTTGTGTTAGAAATTTTATAATCCAAATCGCATGTAGCTTCTTCTTCTTCTTATTGCCTATTTTCTCTTTTCTAACCTTCTGTATGTCCCACTTTCCTCTTTACCCCTTATGAGCAAGGGCGTGATTTCGTCAAAATCCTCGAGGGGGGGGGAGGGATCAAAGTAGAAACCATTTTTCCAAAGTCAAACGAAATGACCAAGTAAAAATAAAAAAATAATCTACATAGTACCAAAAAGGCAAAGGTATACTAAAGAAAACTTGTCTGTTTATGTGGATACTCGAATTATGTAGGCCTATCTTAATTTTTACAAGATTTTTGAAGGCACTAAATTTCAGCGGGGGGGCAAACTGGTAGTTCTCTTGATCCGGTTTTAGGATTGTCAATACCAATCAAATTGATGCACTTATATCGTCAATGAGAATAGAAATCCTACAACCTGACGGTCAATTTTAGAATTAATCATATCAAATAGTTTGTAATAGCAAACTGTAAACAGCGTTTCGTGCTAATAGTAATCAAAACTATAAAAAGTGGGATTTTTTTGCAATATATACATAAAAAGAATCTCTGTATATCCCTCCCCCAACCCTTTTATTTAGGATAATTTTCAGTTCGTTTTAAGTTTTAATGTCGCTCTTTACTATTAGTTACTAGGTTTTTGTTAAAAAAAAAAGTCGAAAGCTTTTTCCTGTGTAATATTATTATTAGTATTATTATCATTATTCATTTATTGCCCTTCAAAAAAAGGTACAAAAGGTACAGTAGACGGAGTAATCACTAAAAAAAAGAAGAAAAAAAGAAGGACACAAACACACACTGAAAATTCAAATACATGACAAAAAAAAAACTCTTCATTACATTAATACGAACAATGATGCTAACAAAAGGATGATAAAAGTTTCTTTTAAAACGGGAGAGAGATTTATTAATACTAATATTGTTATTATTATTATTATTTTATATTACCCGTCAAAAAAAAGGTACATATACGGAATAATCACTAAAATGACAAAAAAAATAGAGAGAGAAAAAAATTCATTAAATACATGACATTAGTACAAAAAAACTATTGCGAACAAATTGGTGACCATGGATGATTAAACTTAGTTTGAAAACGGGATAGAGGTTTATTAATGCTAATATTAGGGTCAGCAAGCTTATACAAATGAATAATTTTATGGTTTCTTGTCCAAGGGGGCAAGAAATGTTGAAGATATTTAGCAAATCTGAAGAAGTATTGTTCATAGGTGTTTTTTGTCCTTAACTCAAAAGAATTTCAAGAAAGGAGCAATGCAAAGCAGATACAGAAGAGCTATGGCGTTGGAAACGAATGCTATAATCTAGCAGTTGCAACTTAGTTTGCTTTTTACGATTACAGCGTAAGTAATGTTATTTTTACACTCATTGTGAGAAATCAGCAAACGACGTGTGTGGCCTATACATGTGCCAATTGGAAGGCCCAGGTATGTAATATGGTCTGCAGGTTTAACAAGGGCTGCTATCTTCCATGTATATTTCAAGTATCATCTAAATATCTGAAGGTGTTACCTTGTGGCAGCGGAGTCGTTAACGCAAGGTCTGGGAATCACCAGTGTTCGTGGTAATTAGTTACCAGTGTTATACCGGTAGGCCACAACGCCACCAGTGTTATAGTGGTAAGCTACAACGCCACTGGCGTGGTAACATACGGGTGCCAGGGGCCACTTATTGGAGGGGAAAGACCCGGCCCCAAATTATAATGTGATGCCTGCGTCTACCACACCGGTTCTGCAAATATCGGGTTTGGTACTACTCTATTTACAGTATACCCTTTCCCAGGGTATGATAACGCGATCGAGTGGTCAAATGGCCAATTTCTAAAGCCAAGTGTACCCGCCTTGGGTTACGGCTAGAAAATCTCTAACTCTCTCCTTGGAGGTAACAAACCCCCTGTCAATATAATAATGACGGTACCTTGTAACTCTATTCCCACCCTCCCTGGGTTACGAAAAGTAGTACACAGTTTTTAGAAGATACCATGCTTGTATTCTACCAAAAAAATCACAATAATCCCACAAAAATATATCTCCCCGAATGGGGTCTAAGCTCAGACTAAATCAACATAATATTTTCTACATACCTGTTCATAAGGGTGGACCTTCGCTTGTCCAAGCCAATCATCTCAATCCCTATTCAAACCCAATTCTACTCTCTTAGCTTTATCTTTCAATGACTCCAAACCAGGAAGTCCAAAATAGAATTTTGTTCAAAGCTTACTTATTGCAAAACCACTATAGCTTAGCAACGAGACTTTTAAATTGTCATTGAAAATTATATATAGGCAAATCTACGCAAATGTAATTAGAACGAAAACAGGTCATTTATCTGAAAGAAAAAGAAACAGGGGTGGAGCCCCCTCACCCCCCCCCGGAAGATAAATGACCGCCCACGCGCTACCTTGGTCCACCCATACAAACATAAACACATAACTTCAACTTTACAAAATCCATTTGACTTCTCTCTTCCACCAGTGTCTGTGCTACTACTTCCATCGCTTGGCTCTGGATCGGTCGTCATCGACACGTCTCTACTGTAGGACCAGCATGGTCTAAATCGTATAGCATCCGCATTAGGTTTTGAAAGTTGAAGTCCCCAAGATTCGTAAACAATGATTGTGCGCAGCACAATCAAAAACAAAAAATTTCTCACTCTTACGAATTTACATTTTAGAGGAGCAGAGAATCAGTTTCTGGCACATATGATGATGCCAGCCATCATGAAAAATTGGCTGCACTAGCCTCTTAATTTCCATCTGTGGAAACAACCCCATATTTCAATAAAAAAGTAAATTGCCCCTTGGCATAATTTGAAATAATCTAAGGCCGAACATGCAAAGGCCTGTGAAAACGATAAGGGTACTGGGAATGAAGTAAAATGTTTAGCGAACCATGAATCGCCCTTTTTCTGGGTTCCCTCCCCTGGGATAATTAAATGCAGAATATGCGTTGATGCTAATTAAAGATGAAACTTAGATACAGTTTCCCACTGAATACAATTTGCCAGAAATAATTGTCGGTTCCCATGAAGAGTAAAAACTATGAATAGGTTTACTGGACAAAGGTTTGGGTGAAATGTGAAGTGACTGGGAGAGGGTATCCCCTAAGGACTCCAGATTAGAGAGGCAAAACCTCGGTAAAGGGATACACCTTGTCCGCCAGTTGTGCATTGAGGGAAAGGGCTATCTTTCGCGACATCCCGCAGGGGATCCTCCTCAAGGGATTCCTCCTCCTCATAAAGGACCGACATATCTTTTGGGTTTATAATACCAATCTCAGATTCCTTTCCAAGTTTATCCAATCCAACTCGACATTTAATACCCCGTAACTTTCCCCCAGCTCGTTATGGTCCTTCATCTCTATTTTGTAACCATCTTGTTTTATTCCCCATGGGTCTTTGACCTCTTTTTCCCTCCTATTATTTAAGTTATCAAGGCACAGCCCATCCAACATTTTATTTTTCTCCCTGTTATTTATGTTATCAAGGCACAGCCCATCCAACATTTTTTTATTTTTCGCCACTACAGACTGAATCTCCAAATTTTGTCTCTTTTTTACACTCCTCTTTTCATCTCTACTTTTCTCAATTTTGTCATTCGCGTAAAATAATAAATCATCGTTAAGTCTGATTTGGACTCCAGTGTCCACCATCTTTGACTGCATTTCTTCATTGTAGCTCCGTTTAATATCTTTTTTCTCTCTTTTAGTCTTCTTTATTCTTACAAAAGAAACAAATATTTCGTCATCAAATGGGAACTGAATTCCGACATTTGGTTTTTCATATTGTACTAAAATTTCCCGAACTTTGCGAGAAAAAGCGCGTACAATAAATTTCTTCTCCTTTTTCTCTGGTACAATCTGTGTTTCATTTCGGCAAATTTTTTTCGTCGTCTCGCACTCGTTAAAGGTGTTCTCAATTTTTCCATCTTCTGGAAATTTTCCAGAAAAATAATTTTTGTGTGTCTTATTTTCAAAATTATGTGGTCTGTTTACTTCCGCATCCAATTTTTGTGGATTATCAACATTTTGAACACGAGTATCAAGTATTTCCTTTTTCCGACAGGGCGGCGTAGCCTCCCAATTTGTTTTATGGGCCGGTCACCCTTCCCTCGTAGTCAGCGAAGTTGTATATTTTTCTAACCCATGCGGTTCTCTTATACGTTTGAAAATTTTTCCCTGCAATTATTTTCATTAGTTCTCTTCTATCCTCCCTATCTGCCTCTTCTTTTCGTCCTCAAGATATTCTCTCTTTTGTCTCTTGCTATTCTATCTTTCTCTCTTTCCTGTCTATCTCTCTCTCTCTCTCTTTCTTTCTCCATTAAATTTAATAGTTGTTGTGTCATATCTATTTGAGTGCTTTTTCGCGAGCTCCTGCTGGATTTCGATTCAACACTGCTCCTTCTTCTCGGACTACTTTGATTCCGTCTGTCATTATTTCTTCTTAGTTCATTTTCTGAATCTGTTCGTTCTCTATCCGCATTGTCTCTTTCTTTATAGGCTACTCTAGCGCTTTCGTCCTCTTTTCTATTCTTTCTAATTTCATCTTTCTCAGCCTGCATTTTTTCCTTATATTCTCGGTGCTCTCCCTCAAAGGCCTCCATATTTGCCTTTCTTTCTATTTTCCTACTTTTTTCTATGGGCTTCACTCGCCCTTCTCGGTCTTGAGTTAATCTCATCTCTGTCCGACATAATTTCAAAATTTCATTAACTTAAGTTACCTCTTCAGTCTAAATGAAAATTCTTTTATCCATGTAACTTCCGGTCACTCGCGAAAAATTGCTGCGCGTCAATTAGCCTTATATTTTTTCACACTAATTAGTTGCGCGATATATTGATTCGTAAATTTTTCTATTATGATCTCACAAGGCACAGCCGATAATAGATCTTCATAATTCTATTAATTGATTACGTATTTTCTTTTCTCTTTATATGTAATCACAATAGGCTACTCTTGTAGGCTAAATTACTTGTCTCTTCGAAAACACGGAATTCTTTTAATATCAGGTTTACTGATAGGACCTTTTGTTGCTACCACCAATGTTCGTGGTATTTTTAGTTACCAGTGTTATACCGGTAGGCCACAACGCCACCAGTATTATAGTGGTAAGCTACAACGCCACTGGCGTGGTACTATACGGGTGTCACCACTTACTGGAGGGGAAAGCCCCGGCCCGAAATTATAATGTGATGCCCGTGACTACCACACTGGTTCTGCAAAGATTAGGTTTGGTACTACCCTATTTACAGTATACCCTGTCTCAGGGTATGATAATACCATCGAGTAGTCAAATGGCCAATTTCTAAAACCATATGTACCCACCTTGGGTTACGGCTAAAAAATATCTAACTCTCTCCTTGGAGGTAACAAACCCCCCTGTCAATATAAAAATGACGGTACCTCGTAGCTCTATTCCTACCCTGCCTGGGTTACGAAAACTAGTACACAGTTTTTAGAAGATACCATACTTGTATTCTACCAAAAAGATCACAATAATCCCAAATAAATACATCTCCCTGAATGGAGTCAAGGTGCCGACTAAATCAAAATAATATTTTTTATATAACTTTTCAAAACGGTGGACCTTCGCTTGGCCCATCCAATCCTCTCAATCTTCATACAAACCGAAGTGTAGTCTCCTAGATTTACCTTTCAATGACTCCAAACCAGGAAGTCCAAAAATAGAATTTAGTTCAAAGCTTACTTATTGCAAAACCACTATAGCTTAGCAACGAGACTTTTAAATTGTCATTGAAAATTATATATAGGCAAATCTAAGCAAATGTAATTAGAAGGAAAACAGGTCATTTATCTGAAAGAAAAAGAAACAGGGGTGGAGCCCCAACAACCAGGATCGAGGTTTAATCCCCCATGTCACAAGAAAGATTTTCCAAAGAATTTGTTAGGTCTAATTTTTTTCAAAATGTCAAAATGCAGTAAATTAAAAGAAGGCAAAATTTGCGTTTAGGTGGTGCCTAAGCTACACTTAGCTTTATGGTTTTGCTCGGTAATATTAAACAAAATCAGCAGTTTTTTTTCTCAGATTCGAACTACTTAAATCCTGTATCAGCGAGTCAAGGACCAATGCCGCGTGTCGAAAGAGCTTTACCACTAGAAAATGTATAATCATAATTTTCTTTTAGCAAAATATCGAAATTTGCGGCAAATAAAAAAAACTGTTTAGGTATATAGGCTATACACTTAGTTCTGTGATCATGCTTGCTAATGTTTCAAAACATCAGTTGTTTTTTCTTAATGACGAACTACTTAACTCCCGTATCCATTTTCATGTAATATTCAAATATCCAAAATAAATCACCTTGTAACAGCTTAGTTGGTAAAGTCATGCCCGTGAACTACTGGGACAAAGGGTGCATCCAAGATTTTTATGGGGGGATGGGGTTATTTTTTTGGGGAGGGGGGTCAGTTGTTCAAAAAACAAACTTTTACAAAACGTATCAAAAGTCTTTTTATGCTTATTTTTGTTACTTTTTTGCAAATCGCACACAATTTTTTTTTTTTTGGGGGAGGGGGGGGTGTTCACATACGGCAACAACCGCACCCCTGGGATATGGCCTGAACAGGGACTGTAGTTCAATCATACAAGGTATTCATAGGTAGGGTAAGGTAGGTAAGGTATTCATACAAGGTAAAGTTGACAAGTTTTTGCGGGATATGTATGAGAATAAGAGGACAGTAAGGAAAGAAAAGGAGGTAAAGGAAGTATTCATATTCGCCCGGCTCTATGCTTGTTTCCCTGATAAACTTCCTTTACTTAGCAAAGTTAGGCAAAGGCTCTTTATTTTTTCTTTAAAAATTTATTTTGTGGAAAAAGCATTTTTGAATGCTTATATATATTATATATATATATATATATATATATATATATATATATATATATATATATATATATATATATATATATATATATATATATATATATATATATATATATATATATATATATATATATATATACGGCACACCTTAGCTCATGAAAGAGTCTGATGCTTCCTAATTGGACGTATTCTTCACCTAACCCTTCATAAAATCCCAGGTATGAGTATGAGTTCATACATATACGGAAGGGAATTTGCGAATCATAGATATTACGCCTAAAGGGTGATATCTAGGTTTAACTGTGGGGCATCAAGTTATCCTCAAAGACATATTTATTAGATTTGTGACTATTCTCAATAGAATGGCTATCTCAAAATTTTGATTGGGTGACTTCGGGAAAAAAATGAGCGTAGGAGAGGGCCAAATTGCCCTCCGATTTTTTTGTTCGCTTAAAAAGGGCACTAAAACTTTTCATTTCTGTTTGAATGAGCCCTCTCACGATATTCTAGGACTACCGGATTGATACGATCACCCCTGAAAAAACAACAAAAAAACAAATAAACACGCATCCGTCATCTTTCTTGAGGCAAAAAATACAAAATTCCACATTTTTGCAGATAGGAGCTTGAAACTTCTATAGTAGGGTTCTCTGATACGCTGAATCTGATGGTGTGATTTTCAGAGGTTGTTCCCCCTTTTTTTCGAAAATAAGGCAAATTTTCTCAGGTGCGTAACTTAATGGGTAAGATTAAACTTGAAGGAACTTATATATTTGAAATCAGCATAAAAATCTGATTCTTTTGATGTATCTATAGGTATCAGAACTCCATTTTTTAGAGTTTCGGTTACTATTAAGCCGGGTCGCTCCTTACTTACAGTTCGTTACCACGAACTGTTTGATAGCCTCTCTCTCTCGGTCTTCCTCTCCTTATATCTCTCTCTCCCTTTCTTTCTATTTATAACTTAAACCAGTGCAAGACTAAAATTCCGTATCATTTTAGGTATGGAAATGATTGCTGCCAGTGTTTATGATGTATGCGTTGCTGATGGCGTGGAATTCATGTCGGATGTGCCAATTCGGCATCGAAGGAAGATGCGTGCCATGATGCTCAAGCTAAACAAAGCTAAGTCTCTTGGCCAAATATTAGGACTTCTGTTTAGTATCAAGCCAAACTACTTAATTCCAGAGATAAGTTGGCTTCTTGGCTGTGGTAAAAAAAAGCGTGTTTTTTGTGTTTAAAAATAGAAGCTCTATTTTTTTCTATAGATCTTAACTTTGCCATATTTATGTGTGTGGTCTGTTTTTTTTTATAATAGGCCATAAGTCAATTTGTTTTATTTTTTATTATTCTAGTTTATCATTTGAAACTATATATAATCAAAGCATTTAGTTTCTCTGGTCATTTTTTTAAGTTTCTTTGATGTTTTTTTTTTAATTTAGCAGCCAGTTTAACTTGGAAAACTAATCTAATGGAACTAAACTAAGGAAAATTAAGAGAACGAGTTTTTTCAGTAAAATTATTGAGCGTGGTACCAATTCCAAAATAGACGTCACGTCATGATTCTTAGAAATATTTTGAAATATAAGCGGGAAGAAATTATATCGGAGAAAAGTTGTTCTCATATTTCGAACTCTATATGGAAGCCAGTGTTAGCAAGTTTCACCCAACCAATACCTGATCTAAACTACTCCCTGAAGCGAAAGACCCAAAACAGCAGGTAGCCCCGGACTCTAGAATAGATCAGCCAGTTGATTTTTGGATACTCACAACCACGGTTGCCACCCAAGTAAAATTTTACTAGATCTAAAGAAGCAAACACAATTGATATATCTAGTAAACCAGGGTAGTTAAACCGTCCAAAAATAGTAAAACTCGACGAAAATATAGTAAACTTATCGTAGTCTCAGGTTTTAATTTCGAACTTATGAATATTAATCTTCTCCTCTGTTCATTCATCCCTGTACTTTGACACTGTTTTCACGTAGATAGGTGAATAATAATTATACCATTAATATGCTTAAAATTTACGAAATTGTTTTAACCCAATTTGTACACAGCAATTTACATAAACCAGTAGTACTTAATTAACTATCTTGCTATGGAACAGGTCAATTGAACGATAAGAGAGCGATAGCTATTGCTTATTTTCGTCTTTTTTTATTAGTATTACCCTAAATTAGTACAATTGCGGTGATATCCTCTTTGCTGAATTAATTTTTCTAATGCATTATAGTCAAGCTTAGAACCTGTTTTGGTGTAAATAAAAGACCCCAGAATTACCACAAGATACGGACGCGAAATTTTAGTCTAAAGAACCTATACAATTTAAAAATGTGCCAATTATATGGACACAATTAGATATAATGTAATCACAGTTTTCAGGGTTGTGCTTATTTTATAAGCTTCAAGGAATGTATGATATTATTAATAATATTGCTCCAATGTGTCTTCGTCATATGCTTGAGACAGTTATGTTTGTTTGAGAGTATG
This sequence comes from Artemia sp. Qi Xiang Cuo, assembly GCF_049724085.1. Taxonomy (NCBI): domain Eukaryota; kingdom Metazoa; phylum Arthropoda; class Branchiopoda; order Anostraca; family Artemiidae; genus Artemia; species Artemia sp. Qi Xiang Cuo. Next base: position 43,612,970 of record NC_142804.1, on the reverse strand, counting down.
TTTGAGAGTATAGAAGACCGATTAGAGTGTTTGCGAGGTCTGCTTTCTCTGCTCGTCATATTCTTCCAGTGCTGTGGTCTCAGACGCCATCTTCTATTAGGGATATTGCTGAAAGGTCTGGCTTACGTGAGCAGTTGAGGCACCATTGCTTGCAGGTTTATGAATTCTTTTTTTTTCTCTCAGGTAGTTCTATGTTTTATATATTTTTTTTTGTTTTATTGTTAAATGAGAACCCGAATGCACTGATGTAAGTGGATGTAAGTTCTTTTTTGAGTTGTAATACAAGCCCAGATTACTGGGCTTCAGGCTTTTTGTTGATACTTTTGTGAATAAATTACATCTCCATTGAAAAAAAAATGATCTAAAGCAAAACTGGCCTACCATAAAAAGCCAAGAAATAAATCTAGAAAAGAAAAGGAGGTCTAAGACCAGTATGAAAATGCTGCTTTTGTGGGTTCATAGGGATAGCTCACTAATTCTATATCTGACATTGTATATGTATTGGCTTGTTTGTTTTGTTTTTATATATATTCTTTTCGTTTTAGATTTTAGTTGTTTGTTTTTCTTGTTCTTCTTTTAACGCTTAAGACGCATTCTTTTATACAGACGAAGTATTTGCTTGATTGTTTCCTTTCTTTTTCCTCATACTGGCCATAGACCTGTCAGTCTTCTCTAGATTTATTTCTTCGTTTAGTATTAGATATTGCAGATATCTAAACATTTAGGGGAAATTTTGAGCAAACCATTTTGTTCAAAATAGTTCAGAGGAAAAATAACTGTGCCTCCGCTGGAAAACCTACCACCCCCCGGTCAAAGGCTGTAAATTATGCAAGTTGCCGTTGTTAACATCTAAGGGTTTTTGTGAAGGGGGTGGTCGTATAAACTGTGGAGTAGGCTCATTCTAATGATATTGCAGATAAATTACAGATATCTAAACATTTAGGGGACCACTTGTCTGAAGTTCTCCTCCTGATGTACTTGCTTGACGATTCGCCATTGTTTCACTGACAAGTCAGTCAAAGAAGAGGACAGGCAATTATTACCAAAATTCTACTTTTTGTGTATAAAGAAAGCAACTATATGATACACATTGGAACTCTCTTTATTTTTATTCAGGTCATGAAAATTTTTATTTTGGTTCTGTTTTTGTCGTTTCTATAATGATATTGGGCAGCTTCTATATTTGTTATGATTACCACGCAGATGGGCGTGTGGGTACCCAAAGCATTGAAAGCTCATCACTTTTTCCCTTTCCACAGTGAATCAATATGTTGCAGTGAGATACTGTAAAACCGAAGCTGGGAAAACAAACAGACAAGGAGATTTGAACAGCGAACATAAGGAACAGTATAGCCCTCATATCCTAACACAAAAGCATTCAGTGCGGTAATTTAAGACGTTAAAACCATTAAGTTTGAATTTAGAGGCTTCATTAAAATGGTGAAAAATCTTGCACGTAGTTTGATAAGAATATTCAGTTTTGTAGCATGGCTTGGGCGTCGAGTTGGAACTTTCAGAAAAAGTCGCTTTTATAAACTATTAATTAAAAAACTTTTTCCACAAAATAAGTTTTTCAAAGAAAAGTAAAGAACATCCATTAAACAAAAAATGAGCAAAAATAAAATCCAATAATCTACCAAGCGTGAAACTGCCACAAATCAGCATCGATAAATAAATGAAACCCAAAACCAACAAAAATTACAATAAATAACCGAGTCAAACTCAAAACGAGCAGAAATTAACATAAGTTGGGCGCAAAACCCCTATGCCAACCCAATCCCAGAACATGATTTGCACTTTACTAAAAAAAAATATAAATGTTTTTACTTTTATAACTTTAATAAATCAAATAATATTAACATTTTGATTACTAAATATCGGTATATGTATATTAAACTGACAATACACATTCATTTGTATTTTTTCAGTAAAGTACAAATTTTGTTCTGGCCTTGGGAAGGCATAGGGATTATGTTAATTTCTGCTCGTTTTGAGTTTGACTCGGTTGTTTATTGTAATTTATGTTGGTTTTGGGTTTCATTAATTTATCGATGCTGATTTGTGGTAGTTTCACGCTTAATAGATTATTTTTGCTCATTTTTGGTTTAATGGAGTTCTTTACTTTTCTTTGAAAAACTTATTTTGTGGAAAAAGTTTTTTTTTTATTAATTTCTGTTTGTTTTATATTGACATAGTCTTTTCAGGAAAAAAGAAAATAATTCTTTAAATTTTTTCGTATTTTTTAAGACTTTATAGTTTCGCCTGCTATTTGCAAATTGGAGAAAATTTTCAGCAATTTTTAACAACATACACCCTTTTAAAAATCTGGACACAAACAGTGTGTTTAATTTAGTTTCATACCTCCTCTAGTTTACCTGAAATGGAAATCTTGATACCATTTACAAAAAGACATGTTTACTTTCTTCGATTGCTTGGATTCTCTTAATCTATTTTGATTTGGTTAAATTTTAAGAGCAGAAGTAGCCCCGAAAGTTTGAACATAATACCCACAGTCGTTCTTGGGATACTGCTGAGATGCTTTTTTGGGAATTAGCATTAAAACAGTGCATTTTGATTTAATCTTAAGGTAACATTTAGTTTTTAAACATAATGGGCAAATGGGTGGGTGGGTGTGGGAGGGGGATTAGTTGGACAACTCTATCTATAAAAACCTTATATGCCCTAGGGCAGAACCTAAAAGCTTTACCCTGGGGGCTCTGAGGTATTTGTTACCCTTAAATATATATTTTCCCAAATTTTCTGTTACGTTAAACTAAATGACTATGTATGAACTTCGTATGTAGTTTTTTTAAAAAATCGAGGGCGTAAGAGGGGGGTTAATTACTCTCCCCTCACTTTCGACTATTAAAAGGGGCAATTTCAATTTTCAATCAAATGAGCCCCTTTCAAAATTTCTACAACAACTTTCTATATAAACCTTATATGCCCCCAGGGCATAACTTACAACCCTTGCACTGAGGGCTCTGAGTGGGTTATCGTCCTAAAAGACCTAAATTCAAAAACTTTCAACTACGTTGAACAAAATGGATATCTCAAAATTTTGGTTGGATGTGTTTGGGGAAACGTTGGGCGTGAGAGGGGCATTAGTTGCCCTCCAATCACTTTCAACTATTAAAAAAGGCACTAGCCTTTTCAATTTCCAATTGAATGAGCCATTTGTAAGTTTTTATGACAAAGCTTTCAATAAGAACCTTATATGCCCCTAGGGCATAACTTACAACCCTTCCTCTGAGGGCTGTGGGGGGGGGAGGGTTGTCATCCGTAAAGACCTAATTTCCAAAACTTTCAACTGCGTTGAACAAAATGACTATCTCAAAATTTTGATTGGATGTGTTTGGGGAATAGGTGGGTGTGAGAGGGGGGTTGGTTGCCCTCGAATCACTTTCGACTAATAGAAAAGGCACTAGCCCTTTGAATTTCCAATCGAATTAGCCTTTTTTGAAGTTTTTACCACAAAGATTTCAATAAAAACCTTATATGCCCCCAGGGCATAACTTATAACCCTTGCCCTGAAGACTGTGGGGGGAGCGTCCTGCTCAAAGGTATAATTTCCTGAACTTTAAACTGCGTGGAACAAAATGGTTATCTCAAAATTTTTATTAAATGTGTTTGGGGAAATAGTGGGCGTGGAGGGGGTGTTAGTTGCTTTCCAATCACTTTCGACTATTAAAAAGGGCACTAGCCATTTCAACTTCTGATCGAATGAGCCCTTTTTAAAGTTTCTACGACAACCCTTTCTATAAAAACCTTATATGTCCCCTTGGAATAATTTAGAACACTTGCCCTGAGGGCTGTGGGAGGTGGGGGTTGTCATCCTCAAAGACTTAATTTCCAGAACTTAAAACTACGTTGAATAAAATGGCTATCTCAAAGTTTCGATTAGATGTGTTTGGGGAAAAGATGGGCGTGAGGGGTAGGAAGGGTTAGTTGCCCTCCAGTCACTTTCGACTATTAAAAAGGGCACTAGCCCTTTGAATTTCCAATCGATTGGGCCTTTTTTGAAGTTTCTACGACAAAACTTTCTATAAAAAAAAAACCTTATATGCCCCCAGGGCACAACTTACAACCTTTGCCCTAAGGGCTACGGGGGAGTACCCTCCTCAAAAACATAATTTGTATGTGGGAGTCAACAATTCTGAACAAAATGGCTATATAAAAATTTTTATAGGATGTGTTTCGGAAAATGGTGGGCTTGGAAGGGGTGTAAGTTGTCTTACAATCCCTTTCGACTATCAAAAAGGGCACAAGCCCCTCCAATTTCCAATTGTATGAGCCCTATTCGAAGTTTCTACGACAACTTTTTCGATACGAAGTGCCCTGCACTAAAGGAAAAACAAAATGTAAATAATACACTGTGCTAACATCGTTCTTATATGCCCCCAGGGCATAACTTAAAACCCTTGCCCTGAGGGTTGTGGACGAATGTCCTCCTCAAAAAATATTTTCTGAAATTTAACTATGCTGAACAAAATGGCTATCTCAAAATTTTTATTGGATGTGTTTGAGGGAATGATGGGCGTGGGGGGAGGGGGGCTAGTTGCCCTCCAATCGCTTACGACTATTAAAAAGGGCACTAGTCACTCCAATTTCCAATCGAATGAGCCCTTTTCGAAGTTTTTACGACAACTCCTTCAATACTAAGTGCCCTGGTATGGAAAAAAATAATACATTGTGCCAACATCGTTCTTTACTTACGCAGTGCGATCGCGCTTCCTATGACTTATAGGAAAAATTTCTATAGAAGCCTTATTTGTTCCCAGTGCATAACTTAAAACCTTTTCACCAAGGCTTGTGCGAGGGTGATCATTCTAAAAGACATAATTTCCAGACCTCTTAACTACGTTGAAAAAAATAGATATTTCAAAATTTTGATTAAATGTGTTTTGGATAATGGTGGGCTTGAGAGGCGCGTTAGTCACTATCCAATCACTTTTAACTATTAAAAAAGGCACTAGCCCTTTCAATTTCCAATTGAATGAGCCCTTTTCAAGTTTCTACGACAACGATTTCAATAAAAACTTTATATGCCCCCCGGGCATAACTTAAAACCTTTACCCTGAGGATTGTGGGGGGAGCGGTTGTCATCCTTAAAGACCTAATTTCCAAAACTTTCAACTACGTTGAATGAAATGGTTATTTAAAAATTTTGATTGGATGCATATAGGGAAAAGATGGGCGTGAGAGGAGGGCTAGTTGCCCTCAAATCTCTTTCGACTATTAAAAAGGGCAATAGCCGTTTGAATTTTAAATTGAATGAGCCGTTTTTCAAGTTTCTACGACAAAGATTTCAATAAAAGCCTTATATACCTCCCAGGCCATAACTTATAACCCTTGCCCTGAAGACTGTGGGGGGAGTGTCCTGCTCAAAGGTATAACTTCCTGAACATTGAACGTCGTGGGACAAATTGGCTATCTAAAAAATTTTTATTGGATGTGATTGGGGAAATGGTGGGCGTGGAAGGGGTGTTAGTTGCCCTCCAATCATTTTCGACAATTAAAAAGGGCACTAGCCGTTTCAATTTCCAATCGAATGAGCCCTTTTTTGAAGTTTCTACGACAACACGTTCTATAAAACCTTATATGCCCCCAAGGCACAACTTACAACCTTTGCCCGAAGGTTTGTGGGGGAGTGTCCTCCTCAAAAACATATTTTCTACCTGGAAATCAACTACGATGAACAAAATGGCTATCTCAAAATTTTGATTGGATATGTTTGGGGGAATGATGGACGCGGGGGGGGGAGAATTAAAAAGGGCACTAGCCCTTTGAATTTCCAATCGAATGAGCCTTTTTTGAAGTTTCTACGACAACACCTTCTATAAAAACCTTATATGCCCCAGGGCATAACTTACAACCCTTGCCCTGAAGGCTGTGGGGGAGTGACCTCCTCAAAAACATAATTTCTATCTGGACATCAACTACGCTGAACAGAATGGCTATCTCAAAATTCTGATTGGATGTGTTTCGAGAATGATGGGCGTGGAAAGGGTGTTACTTGCCTTCCAAACACTTTCGACTATTAGAAAGGGCACTAGCCACTCCAATTTCCAATTGAATAAGCCCTTTTCGAAGTTTCTACGATAGCTTCTTCGATACGAAGTACCCTGCTCTAAAGGAAAAAATAATAAATAATACTTTGTGCCAACATAGTTCTTATATGCCCTCAGGGCATAACTTATAATCCTTGCCCCGAGGGTTGTGGGGGAGTGTCCTCCTCAAAAACATTTTCTATGTGAAAATCAACTACGCTGAATAAAATGGCTATCTCAAAATTTTGATTGGATGTTTTTGGGGGAATGATGGGCGTGGGGGGGGGGGGGCTAGTTACCCTCCAATCATTTCCGACTATTAAAAAGGGCACTAGCCACTCCAGCCATGTCCACTCCAGCCTAGCCATGTCCAATCGAATGAACCCTTTTTGAAGATTCTACGACAACTTCGATACGAAGTGCCCAGGTATGGAAAAAAATAAATAAATAAAATAAATAATACATTGTGCCAACATCGTTTTTTACTTAGGCAGCGCTATTGCGCTGCCTATGGTTGGAAAAATAGGAAGATTTTGGAACTTGTACAAACACTTTATTAGACTATAATTTGTTTGCAAATCCCATTTTGAGATAAACTACAATAAAATTATAAATTAAAATCAGCAGAAATTAAACTTTTAATGAAAAAATATAAGAAAATCAGGTACACGAAAGAAAAGAAGGAAGCAATTGAAAAAAGATTGAAAAGTTCACGACTGGAATATATATATTATTTTTGAAATAAAATTATGAAAGAATACAAAAAAAAATGATAAAACTACCTCTTGACACCAACTGATAAAAGGTAGCAACTCAGTCTCTTTGACATCAGGTCGTGTGAGATAAACCGAGGCTAAATATGCAGCTGCTTCTTGACTAGATAAGTAACTTTTCAAATATGTTTTGAGAATATTGATAACCCTTAAAAAAAGACGGAATTAGTCAGACACAAAAAATAAGTACGAAAAAGAGAAGATTACTCTTTGCCAACTTTATGAAGCTTATTCTTTTATTTACTATATTATCCATTCTATGCATACCTGCACACAGGAGGAGACAGGCGGTGGGAGCATAATAATTCCCTTTTGGTTATTTAATGTTTTATATCGAGCTTAACAGTACGCATACTTTGATACTTTAATTCTTATGTCCTGTGATTCGTGTTGGAAAACAATTATAAAAACAACAACAAATGATCAGACACTTCGATTTCTTTTTTTTCCACATTTTTGAAGAAAAGGTCCCTTGGTTAGAAAATATGATTTTCTTCCTTCCGTCTTCTTTGTTGGTTAGGAAATAAGTAGTTATCTTCATAGTATCTATGTGGCTTATTTTTAGAAACTTATCTGTCGTCCAATTACTTACTTATCTTTCATCAAACGAATAGTAATCAGACACTCTGTCAACTATCATAGTTCACAAAATCAACTGAGAAAAGTCCAAAACTGGAATTAAAAGTACCATAAGAGGCTCACTTTAATATAAAGAAAATAAATATATTTGGAGGGTTCAGAATTAAAGTGGGTAAAGCCCATTTTTTATTTTTTCTAAGTGCTGACGCCCCAACATGGCTAAACATGAAAATTTTTTTAGTATATTCACCAAATAGATTCAAACACTTGTTATTTCTGAAACATTTCATAACTTGCAATATTTGATAAGAAATATGAGCTCAGTGACCTTGGTCAGGTTTAATTATTGCTTTTCAGATTTTACCATGAAGTTATCAAACTTATCATAGTGATATGCTACTTTGCCTATTTGGGTATTAAAGAATTTCCACTCTTCCTGTCACTTCATAGACCTAGTACCCTAAATAAATTTCTACACAATACACTGCAAAAAAAAGTAGCAGTGAATCTGTTGGATTGACCTCACAATTAGAATCTGATGGATTGACCTTACAATTAGAATCTGATGGATTGACCTTACAATTATTTCCTGGTCTTATAAAATCTTAACCAAAAGCAAGGCACTCAAATTTAGTCATCTTGACTAGGGACGCTATATCTGCAAAATTACTTTTCTGGGCATGACTTTTACAAAATAACTAACCTAGTTATAAGAGGCTGTTGACATCCATCATCAAACCGCTTGAGATCAAATGGAATTAAAATTATTAATGAAAGCCATAGTAAAAGTACGTAAGATACTTCCCAGTTTTCAATATCGTCAGGATACTCTTGTTTCAGAAGGTCTAGAACAACCTCAAGATCAGAGACCTAGAAAAACAACAACATGATTTTCATACTGCTATTGCACTTTCACTCTCTTGGGTCTCAGTCATCCTTTAGTAAGGAAGAAATAGGGACAAGGCTTACGGTAGTTCAAGAGAAACAAACTGCCAGATAACTTATCAATTAAGAAAACATCCAAGAAACAAGAGAAAGAAAACAACCTGAAGTTAGAATTCTAATGGGTTTCCTTTTTTTTAAATGAAACTGCTTTTCGAAACATTTACAATGTAGACAGTGGAGTGTATTGTTTCTTTTTGGAAAGATTCCAAATACAACCTTATTTTAGTTTTAAGCCCGAAAAAATACTAATAAGAACTAAAAAAAAGGGTTAAAAATTAAAGTGATTGTTGACAATAAACATAACATAATAGAAAACAGGAATCAAACTTCTCCAAAAAATGTTGTATAAAGTGCAGAGAGAAGATATTCTTAAAATATTCTGGCATATATCATCTTAGAGTAGGCCTATAGGTTCTAAGTGAGTTGAATTTGACTGTTATGTCTTATTTTCATTTGGTAGCATAGAGGTAAATATGTATGGGTCCTTTTGAGCCTGGACTATCATAAAATGTTTCAATTCTTCCAGTTTCCCAAATATTTTCGATTTATTTTGTCTGTTTTCTTACCTGCTGGCATAATGTCTACCTGCTGGCATACGTGCCTAGTACCATATAAATGTCGCCACAAAATAAACTTCGAACTGTATTCTTAAAGAGATCTAAGAAATAAGGTTTAAACAGAAAACGCTAAGCAATGTCATATTTTTGTTAGTAGACTGAACATTTGAATTTTCGAAAATGTTCAGTATATATTACCGTATTAAAATACTTGCAGTTTCTAACAATAAACCAGTCTAATGCTCTTAGAGAAATTATCAATTTTTACCAAGCACTTTAAATGATATAGAAAATCTCAAACAGTTTTCAGTTATAAAATTCTGCTAAATCATTATAATTTAGACAGATCTGGCTTCATTTCATAGGCAGCGCAATAGCGCTGCCTAAGTAAAGAACAATGTCGGCACAATGTATCATTTTTTTCTTTAGAACAGGACACTTCGTATCGAAGGAGTTACCGTAGACACTTCGAAAAGGGCTCATTCGATTGAAAATTGGAATGGCTAGTGCCCTTTTTAATAGTCGAAAGTGATTGGGAGGCAAATAACACCCCTTCTACGCCCACCATTTCCCCAAACACATCCAATCAAAGTTTTAAGATAGCCATTTTCTTCAGCGTAGTTGATTTCCAGATAGAAATTATGTTTTTAAGGAGGACACTCCCCAACAACCCTCCGGGCAAGGGTTGTAAGTTATGCCCTGGGGGCATATAAGGTTTTTATAGAAGGCTTTGTCATAGAAAATTAGGAAAGGGCTCAGTTAGTTGGAAGTTCAATGGGCTTGTGTTCGTTTTCCCAGTTAGACGTTCCTGAAGTGTAGCTAACCCCCTCTCACGTCCACCTTTTCCCCGAACCCCTCTTCGAAAAAGTACGGGATGGCCATTTTATTCGGTATAATAGAGAGTTTTATAAATTGGATCACTGAGAATGACCACCCCTCCACAGCCCTCAGGGCAAGGGTTTTAAGTTATGCCCTGGGCGCATATAAGGTTTTTATTGAAGGTGCTTTTGTAGAAGCTTCAATAAGGGATCATTTGATCGGAAGCTTAAACAGCTAATGTTCTTTTTAATTGTCGACTAGGATTTAGGAACGATTAACCGCCCCCTGACGCTCACTAGTTACTCAAACAAAAACAATTGAAATTTTGAGTTGGACATTTCGTTGAGTATAGTTAAAATTTATGGAACTTAAATTTTTGAGGATGAAACTTATGCGCTGGGGGCATTTAAGGTTTTTGATAGAAAACATTGTCGTAAAACCTCAAAAAGGCCTCATTCGATTGGAAATTTAAAGGACTAGCGGTCTTTTTAACAGTTGAAAGTAATTGGAGGGGAAGTAACCCCCCTCTCACGCCCACCATTTCCCCAAACATATGCAATCAAAATTTTGAGATATTCATTTTGTTCAACGTAGATAAAAGTTAACTGATATTCGAAACATTTACAATGTAGACAGTGGATTGTATTGTTTCTTTTTGGAGAGATTCCAAATACAACCATATTTTAGTTTTAAGCCCGAAAAAAATACCTATAAGAACTAAAAAAAGGGTTAAACATTAAAGTGATTGTTGACGCTAAACATAACATAATAGAAAACAGGAATCAAACTCCTCCAAAAAATGTTGTATAAAGTGCAGAGAGAAGATATTCTCAAAATATTCTAGCATATATCATCTTAGAGTAGGTTCTAATTGAGTTGAATTTGACTGCTATGTCTTATTTTCATTTGGTAGCATAGAGGTAATTTTGGTAGCATGTATGGGTCCTTTTGAGCCTGGACTATCATAAAATGTTTTAATTCTTCCAGTTTCCCAAATATTTTCGCTTTATTTTCTCTGTTTTCTTAGGTTTAAATGTCTACCTGCTGGTATACGTGCCAAGTACCATACAAATGTCGCCACAAAATAAACTTTGAACTGTATTCTTAAAGAGATCTAAGAAATAAGGTTTAAACAGAAAACAGTAAGCAATGTGATATTTTGTTAGTAGACTGAACATTTGAATTTTCGAAAATGTTCAGCATATATTACCGTATTAAAATATTTGCAGTTTCTAACAATAAACCAGTCTAATGCTCTTAGAGAAATGATCAATTTTTACCAAGCACTTTAAATGATATAGAAAATCTCAAACCGTTTTCAGTTATAAAATTCTGCTAAATCATAATAATTTAAACAGATCTGGCTTTATTTCATAGGCAGCGCAATAGCGCTGCCTAAGCGAAGAAAAATGCTGGCACAATGTATCATTTTTTTATTCCTTTAGAACAGGGCACTTCGTATCGAAGGAGTTGTCGTAGATACGTCGAAATGGATTCATTCGATTGAAAATTGGAATGGCTAGTGCCCTTTTTAATAGTCGAAAGTGATTGGGAGGCAACTAACACCCCTTCTACGCCCACCATTTCCCCAAACACATCCAATCAAAGTTTTAAGATAGACATTTTCTTCAGCGTACTTGATTTCCAGATAGAAATTATGTTTTTGAGGAGGACACTTCCCCACAGCCCTCAGGGCAAGGGTTGCAAGTTATGCCTTGAAGGCATATAAGGTTTCTATAGAAAGTGTTGTTGTAGAAACTTCAAAAACGGCTAATTCGATTGGAAATTGAAAGGGCTAGTGCCATTTTTAATAGTCGCAAGTGATTGGAGGGCAACTAACCCCCTCTCACACCCACCATTTTCCCCAAACACATCCAACCAAAATTTTGAGATTGCCATTTTGTTCAACGTAGCTAAAAGTTCTGTAAATTAGGTCATCGAGGATGACAACCCCTCCGCAGCCCTCAGGGCGAGGGTTGTAAGTTATGCCCTGGGGGCGTATAAGGCTTTTATATAAAGCGCTGTCGCAAAAACTTCAAAAAGGGCTTATTCTAATGGAAATTGAAATGGCTAGCCCTTTTTAATAGTCGATAGTAATTGGAGGGCAACTAACACCCCTTCCACGCCCACTATTTCCCCAAACACATCCAGTCAAAATTTTGAGATAGCCATTCTGTTCAACGCAGTTGAAAGTTCTTGAAATTATATCTTTGAGCAGAACACTCAACCCACATTTTTCGGGGCAAGGGCTATAAATTATGCCCTGGGGCATATAAGGTTTTTATTGAAAGCTTTGTCGTAGAAACTAGAAAAATGGCTCATTCGATTGGAAATTCAAAGGGTTAGTGCCCTTTTTAATAGTCGAAAGTGATTGGAAGGCAACTACCCCTCTCTCGCGTCCACCATTTCCCCAAACACATAGAATCAAAATTTTGAGATACCCATTTTGTTCAACGTAGTTGAAAGCTTTGGAAATTAAGTTTGAGTATGACAACCACCCCAAACCCCTCAGGGTAAGGGTTGTAAGTTATGCACTGGGAGCATATAAGGTTTTTATAGAAAGTATTTTCGTGAAAACTTCAAAAGAGCTCATTTGATTAGAAATTGAAAGGGCTAGTGCCCTTTTTAATCGTCGAAAGTGATTGGAGAGCAACTAACCCCCCTCTCACACCCACCATTTCCCCAAACACATCCAATCAAAATTTCGAGTTAGGTATTTTGTTCAACGTAGCAGAAATTCTGGAAATTATGTCTTTGAGGATGGAACTCCCCCTACAGCCCTCAGGACAAGGGTTGTAAGTTATGCCCTGGGGGCATATAAGTTTTTTTTATAGAAAACATTGTCGTAAAACCTAAAAAAGGGCTCATTCGATTGGAAATTTAAAGGACTAGTGGCCTTTTTAATGGTTGAAAGTGATTGGAGGGGAAGTAACCCCCCTCTCACATCCACCATTTCCCCGAACATATGCAATCAAAATTTTGAGATATTCATTTTGTTCAACGTAGATAAAAGTTCTGGAAATTCGGTCTTTTAGGATGATAACCCCCACGGCCCTCAGGGCAAGGGTTGTGAGTTATGCCCTGGGGGCATATAAGGTTTATTTATAGAAACCGTTTTCGTAGAGACTTCAAAAAGGGCCCCTTCGATTAAAAATTGAAAGGGCTAGTGCCCTTTTAAATTGTCTAAAGCGATTGGGGGGCAACTAGCCCTCCTCTCACGTCCATCATTTTCCCAAACACATCCAATAAAAATTTTTAGATAGCCATTTTTTTCAACCTAGATGACAATTCTGGAAATTAGGTTCTTGAAAATGACAACCCCCTCTCCCACAGGCTTCAAGGCAATGGTTGTAAGGTATACCCTGGGGGCATATAAGGTTTTTTATAGAAAATATTGTCGTAGAAACTTCAAAAAAGGCTCATTCAATTGAAAATGGAAAGGGCTAGTGCCCTTTTTAATAGGCTAGTCGAAAGTGATTGAAAGGCAAATAGCCACCTCTCACGGCCACTATTTTCCCAAACACATGAAATCAAAATTTTGACACAGCCTTTTGTGCAACGTAGTTGATATTTCTGGATATTATATCTTTGAGGATGATAACCCCCCCCCCACCACCACCACCACCACACCCCTCAGGGCAAGGATTGTAAGTTATGCCCTGGGGGCATATAAAGTTTTTGTAGAGAGCGCTGTCATAGAAACTTCGAAAACTTCGAAGGGCTAGTGCCCTTTTTAATAGTCAAAAGTGATTGTGGGAAAACTAACATCCCTCCCACACCCACCATTTCTCCAAAAACATCCAATAAAAATTTTAAGATAAGCATTTTGTTCTACATAGTTGAAAAGTCCGGAAATTATGTCTTTGAGGATGACACTCCCCCTACAGCCCTCATTGCAAAGGTTTTAAGTTATGCCCTGGGGGCATATAAGGTTTTATAGAAAGCGTTGTTGTAGAAACTTCAAAAAGGGCTCATTCGATTGAAAATTGAACGCACTAGTGCCCTATTTAATAGTTAAAAGTGATTGGAGGGCAACTAACGCCCCTTTCACGCCCACCATTTCCCCAAACACATCCAATCAAAGCTTTGTGATAGACATTTTGTTAAACATAGTTGAATGTTCTGGAAAACAGGTCTTTGCCAGCGTTGGCGTAGAAACTTCAAAAAGGACGCATTCAATTGAGAATTTAGAGGGCTAAAAAAAATTCTTTTAAATGTTTTCACTTTTATAACTTTAAGAAAACAAAAATTAATTAATATTTCAATGAATAAATATCAGCATGTGTATATTAAGCCCAAGATGCAGATTTTTTTTCAGTAGATTCATTTGATTTTTTTTCAGTAAAGTACAAATTATACTCTGGATTTGAAAAAGATTAATGTTTAGAACCCTAGTCAGATTAATTTCTGCTCGTTTTGAGTCTGACTTATTTTATTCTCTGTTTGTTTTTGGTTTCATTTATTTATTGATACTGATTTGTGGTGGTTGTATGCTTGGTAGATTATTTGATTCTATTTTTGTTTGTTTTTGGTTTAATGGAGTTCTTTACTTTTTTTTGCAAAGCTTATTTTGTGCAAAAAGTTTTTTTTGGTTAATAAGAAGGAAAATCAAATAACAGTTCACATTGTAATAAGATTAGCATGAAGCAGGAGATTAACATCTTCAAACAGACCCTTGCCAAAACTCCAAGCAAAAGCTATATTTTCATAGTAGATGGAATGCTAAGATGCAATTTTCTTTAATTTCAAACAATTCAAATATTTCAAATAATTGAAAGCCAAATTTATTCTTTGGAAATCAAAAGAGTTGCCTTGATGCCATTACTGACAAAAAAAAATCCAAATGGTTTACGATTCATATTAATTGTCCTATTATTAGCTTAAAGACGCAAATTTTTTACATTTCCCAGAGGCTAGGTCCTTTGATCAATTTTCGGGGACTCTTAAGGAGTAATTATTTAGGAATGCAATCACTGGAAGAGGCAGAAACACAGAAAGAGAACCAATAACACCCCAAAAAAAGGTTAGAAAGGAATGGTGAAGGATGAGCAATAAAGAAAACAAATCCAATTACAAATCCAATAATTGTAGCTACACAGAGATGCAATTTTATTATTAAAGAGCACAATAGCGAGAAGGCTAGACAATTTAATCAAAACTTATATATGTTTAAGTAGGCTACTCAAAAAGACCAGTTCTGTTAATTTTGAGGCTCAACAATTTTAATATTTGAAAAAAACAACACACAAGTCAGGTTTTTGAATGGACTAAATCTTGCTGTTGGCAAAATTTTTAAATTTGCCTCATACTATCCTGATATCAAAAGATTATAGTTTAATAGTACCTTAGCAACAGAATAAAGTGAAAGACCTGAGCAAAAACCACATAGTTATATAATTAGTAAGAAGCATTGTGAACTTGGATTGAAAGATACTGTTCTTGTGTCAGTAGAGATGACCCTAAAGGTCGTACGATTCACCCCTGCTGCCACCTACAACTTTTTTTACATAATTTATGTCTGTTTGTTGTCAGTGAGAATGAAAAAACAGGAATTTTCTCACTTTGATGGACGGACAAGTTTTTCTGACGAAATTTACTAGATTTCTAGTTCATGGCATATATGTCTTTTTAGGGTAAACCCATGTTAAAAAACCAGCGCGTCTTGTTTAGCTGTTAATATATATCAATTATTTTTTTGTTGTCACTATTCCAGTTTTTTCTAAACCTGTATTTGCATGTGGTTACTCCACATACGGTAACTTGATTAGTAGGTTGTTTTTTTTTAAAAAAAATTGGCACGGTATAATGTACTCGAGCAAAAACCCTATAAGATGTTCACAAACTACATTCCAATCTTCATTATGTTTTAAGACATTGATTATAGTACACTACATATTATTAACTTTGAAAACAATGGATTCGTCAATTTTCAATGTGAGTACAATTTCATTCTTTATTTCCAAAAAAAAAAAAATAAGCGAATAGGGTGAGATATAGGTTAGAGGGTGAATTCCTTATATACTTAATAATTTTTTTTAGTTTAGGCTATGTCCAGGAATCCTTTTCTTCCTTTTTTTCTGTGGTTTTAAGTATTTCGTAATTTAGGTATATAACTTTTAAAAACTTAGCATATAATTGTCAACTTTTTTTTTGTGTTTGATACTATGGAATTGAGGGTCCAATGCCCTCCCTTAATATTCTGAATAATTAAGAATTGAGCTAGCTAATTAAATTTTGTCATTTTTTTTTTATTTCAAATTTTGGGGGTTTAGTACTATGATATTCGTATGTACGCGAAGGAACATTTGAGCAGAAAAATATTGATTTGTAAAAAGTAGCAGGCGTTCTAAAAGCACTAATAGATTGAGCACTACGAGTTTCAAAACCAACTTTATAGATCAAATTATATCGCAGGAAGAGGTTTTAAAATCCCCTTTTCTTCCAAAACTCAAAATTTTCAAAAATTTTTATTTTAAAAGCTTTTTTAAATATTTGTAAAGCTTTAAGACATAGAGCACTGCAAACATCAGAATTGACTTTATAGGTCAAATTATATTATGGGGAGATGTTTTTGAAATCACCCCCTCCCCCCTTCCCTCCAAAAATACAAAATCTTAAAATATAATGATTATATTCGATAGAAAACGTAAAATATATTCTTTTTACCCTCAAAACCTAACCCCCTCCCCATTGTTTTACAACCAAATTCTCGCAAATAGAAATAATTATCTTTTCGCTAAATTCCTGTTTTTTATTTTCAAATAAAATTATTTTCCTTCGTCACCCTCCAGTATATTCACGTAAATCCCCCCCCCCCCCGCCATACAATACAAACATCACTATACAATCTTTATACTCGATAGAAAATGTAAAATATATTCTTTTTACCCTCAAAACCTAACCCCCCCCCCTGTTTTACAACCAAATTCTCGCAAATAGAAATAATTATCTTTTCGTTAAATTTTAGCCTTTCTCTAATGTGATTTAAAGTGTCTACTGACTTCTCTCAATTCTTAAAGAAAATGCCGCTCTGTTCTGACACAAGGCTCTATGCGAGGTTAAAATTAGCTATCACCCTCTTCCGGTTTTGTTTACGAACGCGGCGGGCAAAGTCAAAGGAACTGTTCTTCCGTCAAAATTAAAACACTTTGAGGCAATTGCAATAATTAAGCGCAGACGTGATGCTCTATTTTGGAGAAGTGAAACGGATTATTTTCAAATTAAGGTCTAACAATATATTTAGGACATTACGTTAAGGGGGGAGAGGGGGGCAATGCCATCGCTTCTAACAGCTTCGTTGTAAGTAAATTATGTAAAAGGGAGAGGGAGGGAGCAATGCCTCAATTCTATCGACATCATTGTAAAATACAAGGCAAGAAATAAAAGTCCTTAGGAGTTGCATGAAGCTTGTATTATGTGTAAATTGAATAGCATTTTAACCTATGTTTGCAAATTTAGGTCTATAGGCCGCTGGGTTAACGATCTTTTTTTTATCTAATTTAAAGCCTATATCTAAATACCCTCTGATTCTTGAGCTTATAACATTTCGAAAGTTATGCTATGGGTTTTTACTTTTTGCTTTACTGAAATGAGATAAATGCTTTTCTAGAGAAATTATGTCTGACAATAAATTCTGTAGAAGGGGGTACTAATTTCCATCTTTAAAATAAGGGGGAAATTATTTTGATACTAATGTTTTTCTATTCTTTAAGGCAAATTATGAAGAATGTATTTCAGCCCATTCAGCTGTAAAGAGAGCTAGGGGTAAGGCAAATAGTGAAGAATGTGCCCCACCTCCAAGTAAGAAAGCAAGAGAGGGTGAGGCAGCACCTGTAAGACTAACAGTTGTTCAATATGGCCGTTGGCCGAAAGCCCCCAGCTCCACACTGCCGGCCAAAGTGCAGCCACCTGTTCAAGCCCATGACATCACTGGCTCGACTGCACAAGTTCGTTCCGTCACAGGTCCTACTGTACAAGTCGCAGCCCAATCTGTACGAGACATTAATGACATCGGCCTGTCCGCCCTCCAACATGCACTACCTGGACCTCCTCGCGCCCACGTGCAACCAGTATATGCAAATGTGATCATTTATTCCCTACCTATCTTATAGAAATATAACTATATTTCTTCCAATGTTTTTTCTTTTCACTATTTCTCAATCCCAATATAAACTTTTCTCAGAGATGTTAATCCCTCACCCCCCACCGCTATTTTCTCTGCCCTCCCTCAGAGATATCTAAATGTAATTTTTTTGCAAAAAAAACGCTCTTTTTTTTCTAATCTTTACTATTTTCTCTGTTGCTATCTCTTCACTCTCACATATATTTTTAGGTACCTTTGAAACTCTGTGAATGCTATTTTTCACATAGTTTTAAGAGAGAGATTATTCCATTTATCTATTGCACATATGGTCGAGAAGTCGGGAAGCGCTGTGGGAAGCGCTGCGGGATGCGCCGCGGGCCCGAGAAGCGCTACGGGATGCGCTGCGGGGCCGAAAAGCGCCGAAAAAAAAAAGCATGGCTGATTTGAACACATTGAAAATAAACTATTTTTGAACAAATTGCCGCCTTCTATGTAAAGCGATGTTTTAGATTGTAAATATATTAAGTTGGAAATTGACTGCTTTCAGTTGAATTAACCAAATGCTACTACTAACCGCTGACTTTAAATAATAATCCAAATTTTAACAGTAGGGATGAAAAAAACAAAAAACCTTACTGATTTGAACACTTTGAAAATAAAATATTTTTTGAACAAATTGCCGCCTTCTATGTAAAGCGATGTTTTAGATTGTAAATATATTAAGTTGGAAATTAACTGCTTTCAGTTGAATTAACCAAATGCTACTACTAAGCATTAACTATAAATAATAATCCAAATTTTAACAGTAGGGATGATTTGAACACTTTGAAAATAAGCTATTTTTCATTTAAAGGTTGGATCATTGGTCCCTTATTCACCATCGTCATCAGGTGAAGAAGAGGAAGAACTCATTGAAGGGGCAAAAGAGTTTCATGACATTCAGGACAATGAAACATCAGCTATCAATGACGGGCATGGTATCATTAACTCTGATGAAATACCTTTTAATATTGACGCTTTTCTATGTAATTATTTCAATGTAGAACCTAGCACAGTTGAGCATGGTAATGTTCCTAGTTCAGAGGGGGACTTGCCTTTGCTAAGTCCAAATACCATACAAATTTTAGAGGATTTTACTGGGAACCCTCCCCCCACTGATTACCTACTTCCACTTCAAACAACTGAAGTGGAACATAGCCCAAATATTGTTGAACAACTTGGGGGAGGGGGTAATATACAAGAGGAGGTTACAACTTTCACCGATTTTCAATTATCCAATACAATATTAAATAATATAGTTGTTTTCACTGCGACTTTTGGGGATCCTTTTAATTCACTTATGGGGGGAAATTTTGTGTTTGATCCCTTAGAAATTGTGCATGCCTATGTAGATAAAATTCGTGCACTACTGGAGAACCAAATTCAGTTATGGGGAGGTAGGGATTCAATTAAGGTTTCTATTGTTTTAAAGGTATTTTATTTAAATGAGGGGAAAAGCGAAGTTTATTATCATAATATACATTCCCAGATGCGCGTAATTTATCCAAATTTATAAAATTTTGAGGGTGTTTTTTCCGAGTGGGTAGGGCAAATTATTGCGCATCTTGAGAACTATAGCGAAAATGGTAGTGGGTCTGTAGTTTTATTTATTGAAAATTTAAGTGTAAATATTTGTAAATTTAAGAAAGATTTTATTTTAAGAGGGGGGGCAGGTGGGTATGAAAGGGATACAGTTTTAAAATATAATCCAGATCTAGTAGGTTGTAAAGGTGTCCAGCGGATCTATTTTGAAACAGATCAAAAATGTTTCAGGTATGCTTTCCTCATATCAGCATTTCAGCCTCTAGCAGATGACACTACCAAGACGAATTTAGATCATTGGGTTGTACATGGGAAGGACGGGTCCAATTTCCCAATTGTAGATTTCTCTTGTTTAGAAGGAAAATACCCAGTAACGCTACGATCCATTGATATTTTTGAAAAGGCTAATGCCCATTTAAATATCGGCGTTACTGTGGTACAGTACGAAACTAAATTTGAAGATGGGATTCGTCCAAAAAAGAAGGGGGTGGTCATTCCAGTAAGGGACCCGTCAACTGCTTTGGCCAAACATTGGGGTTGGTTATTATATACACCACCTAGTGAACCGAATGCAATTGGCCATTTTAACCCGATCACAGACATTAGTAGAGTTCTGGGGGAGGGTAAGCATAGGGGGACCCGTTTCTACTGTCCAAAATGCCTCTCTAGATTTTGGACTGAATTAAAGATGCGAAATCATATGAGACACTGTAGACGGCATGGATATCAGACAGTGGAAACGGTTTCTGGGGATAGGTCCATTCTACGCTTTAAAATTTCCAAAACACCCTTCTCCAGTGCAACAAAATATCTTTAGACTGTGAAGCTAAGCTGGTGGAGGTGAATGATTCCCAATATCCAAACCGTATCAAAGAACACCAAGCTATTGCAGTGTCCTATGCTCATGCGCAAAGAGACAATTCTAACATCATGCGGTTGTTAGAAATAGTTGAAACATTGGATGAGAACGAGTGCAAGGTCAAGGCACTGACCAAACTAATTGGCACGGTTAATGGCGCTATTTCTCGTTTGATAAATACACATTATCCTATTGTGATGTCTGCAGCGGATCGTCTCACGATTAAAAATCAAAACATATGGTGGGTTTGTAAGGGGGAGTTTGTAGAGGGGGACTAGGGGACTAAAGGGAAAAGAGGTGGGAGGGGGAAAGTCAGAGACCATGATCATTTTTGGCAGGAAATATCAACTGGGGGTAGTAATTTTAGGGGGTAGCGCATCAATTGTGTAACTTAACTGTTAGCCAGCAGTTTTTTATTCCTTTTCCTAGTCACAACTTTAATTATGACTTAAAATTTATTTTACTGGCACTGGCAAGTCTGCAGACGATGGGCGGGGGAGTAGACAGTCCATGGGTAAATAATTCATTTACCTATTGAATTACCCCCAAATTGTCCGAGAAGTTTTTGCTTCTCAAAATGAAATTGTAGGCGGGGGATAATGGACACAGGTGCTGGAATAAACTCAAGTTTTTACATTCTTTTAGTTTTTTTCCCAAGGCATTGAGTCAATTGATTCAAGTGCAGAAAAGCGACAATTTTGATAGCTTTCCCTTGCTTAAACAGCACTTTCCAGACAGTGAAATGTATGAACATTTAACCTGCAAAGTCGTATATGCAGACTATTATTACTGTTCTGGTGCTCACTTAAGCGAGGTGAAACTACTTCCAATTGAAGCTTTTTGAACTTCACTGACCAACAGTGAATGCACAGCCGTGGATTATGAGTTTGCCAAGAAAGTGTGGGCTTAGGGGAATTGTAAAAATGGGTGGGATTATTGTAGACTGTACTTGGCCAGTGACGTTTTAACTCTGTTGGATAGTCTGTAAGAACACAGACCAAATCTATTCAAAGTTCGGGTTAGATATAGGATATTATTTTTCCACACCCCATTTAGTGATGGATTTAATTTTAAAAATTAGTAGGGAGGACATAGTCCTAATCAAAGATTTAGATCAGCACATTTCTATGGAGCGTTCAATGAGGGGAGGGTATGTTTTTCACGGTCACCGCGTCTTATCAACCGATCCGAGCGGACAAAGCACTGGTGTAAAGTCAAATGCAGTGTTCTTGGACATGAAATCGTTATACCCCTCGGCAATGTCTCACTACTATTTGCCGTGTGGGAACTATCAATGGCTTGAGAATCCTTGTGATTTCCCCGACATTAACACCGTCGAGGATAACGGGCCACAAGGATGGTTCTTTGAAATTGATGGTCACATTCCGCTGGCGCTTCACGACTCAGTCAAAGATTTTGTTTTCCCTGCATCAATCGAACCGTGACCTGAGACTCACTGAGCCTCTACAACCGGTCATTGCTTGAGGATATGGAAATGGATTGGACTCCATCTAAAAAAAAGATCATAGTTGAATTGGACCCTAAAGGGACCACTGCTGTTCACCATGTGATTCCGCGCTGAATGGTGAGCAATGGCTTCAAAATCACCAAAATAGGGTCCTACAGTTCAATTAGAAACTATGTTTGATAATCTTTATCAACACTTTTGTCGATTAATATCCTAGGACAAACTCCAAAGTGGAGAGGGAAATGTTCAAAATCATCTTAAATTCAGCATTTGGCAAAATGATTGAAAGCGTACGTAACAGATCTCTCTGCAACGTCGCGACTGAACCTCTAGAGTGTGCAAGAATTATTGCCAATCCCAATTTTACATCATTCACGAGCATAGAGGCTGGCATGGTTCTTCTACACAGGAAAAAGCGAAATGTGGTACTGAACAAGAATATAGCAGGCGGTAGTTCAGTACTAGAAATTTCAAAAAAGCTCATGTTGTCATTCTTTTACAATGTGTGCAAGGTGCAATGGCCACGGGAGGGGGAGGTTCAAGTTTACTATGGGGATACAGATTCTATGCTCTTAAAGGTAAATGGGACTGAAGATGTATTGAGTGATTTAGAAAAGGGGGAACACATCAGCTCGCGGATGGATTTCACCAACGAATCCATCCCTCTACCCCGAGTTGGTGAAACGTCAAGCCCCCAACCAACTATTAATGTTAAAATCAGAGACGGGGAGTGATTTGATATCCAAGGGGGTGTTCCCGGGTCCCAAAGTTTATTGCGTTAAAACTCATAGTGGGGATGAAAAGAAGACATGTAAAGGGGTGCCTACACATTTTGTAAAGAGCAATTTCAACATGAGCGTGTACAGCGACTGTGTAGAAAGTGGCCTAGTACCAAGAGAACAAGTGCTTGCAATTCGCTCTCTAAAGTATAGAAATTATACTGTGAGAGTGGAAAAAAATGCAATGTAATGTATATCTGACAAAGTCTATGTGCTCGAGAATGGTGTAAGTGTCCTGCCTCATGGCCACTACCGTATTTCAGACCGAGTTGAATGCATAGACTATCGCAATCAACTTGGTCTGGATAAACTAACCTAACCAACCAACTAACCACCACCACCACCACTTACCCAACTAACCCACCCACTAACCTCTAGCAGTGACGACAACTATGGTTTTCCCATCGCGGCTCTCGGGGGGTGGGGGACCCGTCCCGCGGCCGGCTCCCGGGGGGTGGGGGATCCCGCCCAAGGCAGCCCCCGGGGGTGGGGGGGCCCGCCCGCGGCCACCCCCGGGGGGGTGGGGGGCCCTACCTTTAAATTCACTGTAATCTCCAAGTGTGCTAGTTCATGTTCCAAGTGTATTTTGTTGTTGTATGGAAAAGGGTTGATGTACAAAAAAGTGTTTAAGGACAATAAGTGCTGTAGATGGACAAAAGTGTTGTACAGAAAAGTGTTTAAAGACAATAAGTGTTATTGATGGACAAAAAGTGTTTTTATTTATAAAGTGTTATCAATGTTCTTTTTGAACAAATTGAGTTTCCATGTCGACCATGAAGTTTTGTCATGCTCTTGTTGAACAAGTGTTATTTTAATCATTGTTCATGTTGAACAAATATTTGTTTTCATATTGTCGTAATAAATGCTGCCATGAAATATTGTTTTGTTGTTCTTGAATAGATAGATCTATGGGAAAATTATTGCTACTTATTCATTGGACACGTATGATTTACAATTAGTCATAACCCAAGTGTTGTAAATACTATGTGTCAATTTAAAACACCCGTCAGATTATTTCTGTGTGGGCCCTAAAAATTGAGGAAAACCACGCGTTTAATCAAAATCATTGAAAATTGTGATAAAATGCTTTTGGAAAAACCGAAAAAAATCTACTATTGCTACAGTAATTGACAAGAGTCATATCATAAAATAAAGGCTATTGCTACAACCATGCCAAATCAATTCATACGAGGACTTGATGTTTTCAATTGTGTTGAACCGAACTCGTGGCTGAGTATTGATTATTTGGCTGAATCCATTCAACAGTTTTCGCAGGAAAGGCAACGACTGTTCACTGTCCGATCTCATCATGACTACATTTTCATAACCCTAGCTCTACAAAGTCTGTTTCATCAGAGCAAGTATATGTAAGCCCTTGCTTTGAATTGCACTATCTATATTATCTATCGAGTCGTTCGTGATTCTATCTCACACAAAACTCTCAATAAAAAGATAAAACCAGGCACCCCTAAAATTATGTTGTCAGCGTACACTCAGGCGACTAGCAAGCCCTACGGTTACATTTTGCTGGATCTTAATCAGAGCACGCCCGAGGATCTACGTGTAGTCGCCGACATTTTTGACAATGAAATTACAGTATATCTTCCGGTGAATAGTAGAAAAGGCTATCAGTTACCATTATGACACCGAAGAAACTACATGAACAACGACATTTTTTTTTCGTTTTAAGCATTTCAAAAATATTGCTTAGGAAGGCCATACTCAAAAACGGTGTTGACAATGATTTCATTAATCTAATATCTGAACTCTGTTTAAATTTAACCGAGGGCAATGTTCAACTGCCAGAAGGTGTTAGACAACAGACAAAGCAACATCGTTCCATTGTACGTGCCTTGGATTTTAAAAACAAAGGAAACAAATTTAAAAGAACACGGCTCCTTCAGGCAGGGGTTGGCTTTTTCACACTTTTACTGCCAATAATTGCAGGACTTGTTAACAGTTTTCTCTAGAGAATGGCAAAACCCTATAAATTGACACCATTTGAACTTGTCCTTTCGCCCGTCGAACATTTTGAAGACAATCTAAGCAAATTCATTAATGATAAGAATATTGCCGATGACAATAAACTGCTTTTACTTCAAGATGCATTGCGACGCATGAACAAACATAAACTTTATCGTGAGAGACCCGCCGCCGATCCCTCTAAACATGAAACATCTCAGGATTCTGCACAATCAAAGGAGAAGGAATTGAATTCGATTGTATTGAAAATTGAAACCTATTGCCACTGACCTATCGAGAACAGAATAAAAGAGTATTATCTTATCTCGTGTTGGAAACTGGCGATCAAGTTCAAGTCGACAGCACAGGGAAGTGAATTATAATTCAAGGGAAAAGTTTTAATCTAGTTGATTTAATTTGTGATATGGTGACGAATCGTAAAGGGCTTTTATCCTTTGACGATAATCTATACACCTTTCTAAGTGTATCAAACTTTCCCAAAAGTCTTATTGGCAATAAGCAAATTCTTAAGAAACTAAGAGAATATAGTCATCCAACAACACCAACACCATTTAAAAAAGAAAAAGATTCAATATTTGAAAATACTAGCAATACTGATTTTACAACACCTGTGGCTGCTAGTCAAAGGCGAAGACGAATTAATTTATCCTCCAGTGTGCAAAATGGGAGTGGACATTACACTACGTGTTTGCGTTCAAAATGGATGAAGTTCTGAAAAGTGTTTATGAAAATATTGGTGAAGCGGGAAGTTTAAGTTCTCCCAAAACGCTTTCTAAAGTTGTCTTCGGCACCACATTGAAAAATGAAAAAGAGTATCTATAGAATGAACCGAGTTACACACTACATCAGAATCATAGGCTTCGTGGCAAACAATATCGACAAACTAAAGCCTTTTTACCTCTGCATATAATGTAAATGGATCTTTTAACTTTAGACGCAGTTCAACAGCATCACAATGCACCCTACAAATAAATTCTGGTGGCAATCAGTATCTTAGTCGCTATGCCTATGCCATTCCATTACGGTCAAAGAGAGGTGTTGAAGTTGCTCGGGCCATTGAAAGTATTCTTTAACAGGATTCGTATAGAAAAATTCAATCGGATCGTGGTAGTGAATTTGTTAATCTCCATGTGCAAAAGGTTCTATTGATATATAATGCAACACTTTATCATAGTCACAGCCCGATAAAGGCTGCATTGGCTGAACGATTAATAAGAACGATTCGTCTATTAATTTCAAGATATTGTACATTGAAAAATACACCTGCTTTTATTCATGATTTAGATAAAATCATGCAGATATACAACCATCGACCACATCGATCTCTGTCCAACTCTAGCCCTCAGGATGTTCATTACAGTGAAAATACATTTGATGCTTTTCTAAAGCAATACTCCAATGACAATGAGAAGAAAAAGAAGAAGAGATTCAATGTTTGCGATACTCTTCGAATTAATAGAACCACCAATATTTTTGAAAATGGGAATTATTTATGGAGCACCGAACTTTTTAAAGTGTCCAAAATCTTAGACACCGAGCCCACAACGTATCGACTACGAGACACCAAAGATGATGAGATTCTCGGCGGTTTTTATGAATATGAACTGCAAAAAGTTAGAAACACTAGTGAAATTTATCAAATTGAAAAGATATTAAAGAGTCGTACTCGTAGGGGCAAGAAACAGTTGCTTGTTCGCTGGCTAGGATACAACTCGGATTTTGATTCTTGGGTCAGTGCTGAAGATATTAACAATGCTCAATGATTTCTATGTGACTTTCATGTCCAATGTTTCTTATCCTCTCTACAATGAACTGAATAAAACAAGTGATTTTTGGACGAAACTCTCCCCCACCATCAAATTCGACGGAAAGTATGAAGTGGCTCTTGTCGACTGTATTCTCAAAAATACCTATGATATCCTGAGAAAGGATCGTAAATATGAAATAAAAACTAGACCCTATGATTGGACACCTCCACCAGGTGATAAAGAACAAATTAAAAAAATCAATTGGATGGATTATCCATATATTGAATTACCCTACGAGGAACTCACCTATATGAATGATTTATGTCGTTCTATTAATAATAGAATTTCCGCTCTTAAAAAGGGAGCTTTTCATTTCAACTATTTAAAGGAGGAGGGCAAGATCTACATTAGTCACCTATTGCCAGTGAAAAGGTTATTCTCAATGATAACCTAAACGATGTTCTTGGCTTTAAGCTCAATATAATCAATGGTAAAAGTGCCATAAACACTAATTTCATTTTTGCTGACTACCCACCTGCCTTCTCTACGTACATTTGTATATTTCTCTACGCCTCATTTGTGGAAACATCTCGGGTCGGTAATTTAAATGTCCCCCTCCTACGAGTTCTTGAACGAACACCCAATCGAGAATATATTCATCACTACAATATAAAGCATTTTCAGCATATTCCCGTAGACACTTCCTATTTGGAACTCTGTCAGTTAACACTAAGAACAGAACTAGGTGTTCTAATAGAAATTTCAAAGGGTTTGACTGTGATGTAAAGTTCATTTCTGCCCTATCGTTCAACATCAAGATGTCTAATAGAAAAATGTTATTCACTTGTCCTGATATTAACTGCTATGTTAATACTCTTGGCCCAAGACAACAGGGCAATGGAATGGACTATTACAAGGGTCGCTCGTGAATGTCTGGCTACGGTCTTAGCAGTTGGTTTGCTAAGCTGTTTCGCTCTTCACTACCACTGGCTAGAAAATATCTTGTACCGGCTGCGACAGATTTTGCATCCTTTACACTATACGATTGGGGCTCTGGCAAGGATTTTAAAAAAAGTGCAACGGAAAATCTTAGGTCCAGTGCGCGAACCCTTGGCGAGAAATTAAAACAAAATGGTAAAGGCTTAAAACGGTCAAGAAACCCTGCATCACTCATCCGTTCTAACCAGGATGGAAACAAACGACATCATCCCTTTTGTCAAAAAAAGAAGGAAAAAGCTGACACGTGGCACAACCAGAAGGTCCAGGACAAAAATTGTTAGGTTGAAAGTCGATTGTTTCCCTTAAGATATCCTACCTACCATATAAGGACTCTCAACCTTCAATAACCGCTTCATTGAATATATTCAATGCTGAAAATGTTGATTTAAGTGTCAAGCATGGATACTATGAACAATTTAATCCACTACAACCCCTCTCCGATAATATCCACTTTCAAATTTATTCCAATGAAGACTACTTTATGGACATGTCTTCAACATTTATAGATTTACAAATGAAAGTCCGGAAATCCGATAATACAATGCCAGTTCGAGCCGATGTATACTACAAAAAATGATGTATACTACGAAAATTGTATACTACATAATTTATTTCGTCAAATTAGTGTCTACATCAATGGCACGCTGGTGAGCACAAGCAACAATCTCTCAAACTATGCAAGCTATATGCAATTCATGTTGATGACACCCAAGTCATACAAGAAATTGAGAGGCACCTCCAATGGATATGAATATATTACTAATACTGATAGCACAGATGCAATTAAAAATGCTACAACTAGTGAATTACATCTAGTTGGAAAAATATATCATGAAATATTTAATATACCCCAATGGCTGCCGCCCGATGTTAAAGTGGATATAAAATTGAAGGTTGCAGCATCCAATTTCATATTGATACAAGAACTTGCTGCCAATCCCGATGTAAGTCTCTCCCTCACCTCAGCAATACTTCATGTACGCAAACAGCAGGTTATGAGTTCTGTTGCTTTAGCCGTGGAAAAACTGAGAGCCAATGGAAATAATATTAAACTACTTGTTCCTCATACAATCACCAATCAACGTCATATTGCCATGGGGTCACGCACCTTCACCGATTCATCCTTTATCAATGGCGAAATCCCCTCGAAACTTGCATTGGCATTTGTAAAAAGCGCTAGTGCAATAGGATCGTGGACTGAATGCCCACATAAATTCGAGATGTTTGGACTTTCATCTCTTGTGTGCAAAGTAAATGGTATTCCACTCTACAATCTAACCTTTGATAAATCCTATAGAACATTGTATGAGTTGACCATGCAAAACCTAGATCATGATTTGCAACTATTTGAAAATGGTATAACCGAAGATATGTTTGCTAAAACACATAGTATCATTTTATTAGATTGGTCTGGCACTCAGGATGTGAGTATAGTACGTACGGGGACTGTGCGTTTAGAGTGTACATTTGCCGACCCATTGGCTGAGAGTATTGCACTAATCTCACTAAATCAATATGAAACCTATTGGGATGAAACCTATTGGGATATGAAACCATGAACACCAGTCAAATAATCAATGTATTTAATATGGACCCCTACATGTCCCAGTACAAATCCTATTGTTTGCCCTCAGACTATCTTGGAAAAAATCAAAGTTCGAACAATACCTTGATTATTGTTAATAGCAGTCCATCGACTGTGCTGACGGGTCATTGGCTGTGCATCTATCAAACAATGAAAACGACTGAATTTTTTGATCCTCTTGGCCTACCCTATACATTCTACAAACCCCACATCAGCAACTATATTGAGAACAGTGGGAAAACTATTATACAAAATCGAAAGAGGGTACAGGATCTAACGACTAAAAGCTGCGGCTTCCATGCACTACTACATTTTGTGTTCCTATGTCGTTACTATACTCATAAGCAGTTCCTCAACATTTTTGGTGACATTCTGCGCCTGAGCGACTTTCTCGTGGAAAATATTCTTTCGGACCTTTATAGTATAGATTTCAGTGCCCTAAAAGTTAAGTGCTTTAAAAATGTTTTGAATTTGTTTATTAATAAAATGTATATATACAACAATGTCTTTAAATCTTCACTTTTAGATTTCTTTATCAGTGTATAGGCAAATGTCGTGAACCACTAATGCTGGTAAATCATTTGGATGCACTGTTTATTGATCTTGATTGACTGAATAGTCAGGGTCACATTTTCTGCAGTAAAATGTAACTTCACTCTTGTCATATCTTATTGTATAGTCAATGATACTATTTGCATTCATATTATGAAATTCACGAGTTTCAATCTGTCTATTTGAAGCAATATCACATACAGTGTTTTCAAGTGGTGAATCACATTCGGTAACTGCCAAATAAAATCACTTGATTTATAGTCATAGTAGGACGTATCGTCACAGCTATGACATAGAAACCAAACTTCTTTTTACCCAACAGTTGAATCGTGGACCGGACTCTTCTTCCAGGACTAATTTACGTCTACGACGATACCAATATTGTAGCAATAAACTAAAATCACGTTTAGGATTCTTTCCAATCATAGCGGGGTAAGTATTCTCCCACTCATCACAATTATCATGGTGACAATTGGAGCACAGGTGCCCTCTAGGGTGAGAGTCACATTTCTCTTCAAGACATGAATTACATCCTTTAATTTGTACTGCATAGCCTCAATGTAATTTGCAAGGATTACATAATTTACACTTTTCCCGATATTCAGCAATAATTGTAAAATTCTCACATTGAGTCCAACTGCCAAGCGTGCGCATGAACAATCGACATATATAGAACATTTTTTTGTTTCCGATGTCAACTCTCTCACAGCTTAAATGAAACTGATCGTCCTCGCTCGATAAATTCAAAGTGCAGGAAAGGGGAGAGGAGTAACTCTGTTACGTTACCTCTTTCGAAGGAGGAGCCATCTACATTGAATCCATTGGCAATGATTTCAAAAGTATATCCACAATATGATTCTGCTTTGTTCCAATTAATATATCAATTAATTGAGTATAAGCATTTGAATCAAATTTAAAAAGTTTCATACAATAGTCCAATGGGGGAGAATCAGTTTTCATTACATTGTCAAGTGTTTCCCCAGAGAATATCCTGCGTTGGAGAGATGACTCAAGAAAATCATCATCCAAAATCAAAAGTTTTTCCATAAACACTAGATTTGATCTAATTCTCTCTTTCTCAAATTTATTAATTTCTATATCATTTCACTCTGACTGCTGATTCTAGACTGGCCCAGATTCATTAGCTTTAATCAGAAACGAAAAGGGATATTTTCGATTTCGAAACAATTCTATTGAATAATTATAACATACAACATCAATAATATTAAGCATGTACAATTAGTGATAGTGTTCATTGCTGTCGATATGTTTCACTAATGCACTTAAAGCACGATGAAGTCTATTCACACGTGCTATTTCAACTTTTACGGCGAAACATAATTGATCTTCCATTTTAAATTTGCTCAAGGATATCACATATCTTGCATATACTGCATCCCATTCCAGACAAAGCCGCGATCCTTTCGTGATTTCCACCGCAATGTTTGGTGCTCTTGTATTATTAGCATCAACTCCACTATCAACTTCTAATAGTGTAAACATTCCACTCATTATTACAAATATATATCACAATGAGTAAAGTCAAAAATCTTTTTCTCACTCCTTTGAATTCTGATCACAGACTAATAAAACTATAGCAAAAATCCTTTCCTTATATTCCCTCCGCCGCTCATATGTAAATAAGACCTCTGATTGGCTGAGAAGGACGCACGTGATCTAACTGTTTCCTGGAAACCCACAAAATTCAGCTCGAACAAAAACAACAACATGATCCTTAAGGAAGTGCCATTGACCTGTCCCCATTAAACTCAATAGTCCATCAAAGTGAGAAAGTTGCTGTTTTTTTATTCTCACTGAAAAAAAACATAAAACATACATAAATAGATGATGAAATCCATGAAAAAAATAAAATAAATTGAACAAAATACATAACCCTCAAAGAAACAACCATAAATGTGAGAAAATTCCTGTTTTTTCAAGTGATAAAAATACTGTTTTTCCATTCTCACTGACAAAAACCATAAACAGACATAAATTACTGTTGACATCCATTAAAAACATCAAATAAATTGACCAACACACATAACCATCCAAGAAAATATCCATCAAAGTGAGAAAATTCCTGTTTTTTCATTCTCACTGACATCAAACAGACAAAAATTATATAAAAAAAGTTGTAGGTGGCAGCAGGGGTGAATCATACGAGTTATAGGGTCATCTCTACTTGTGTCTACCCCCGCCCCCTCCCCAAAAAATATTAAACATTCTTATTACTCTCCCTAGAGGCAGTGGAGAAAACATTTTAATACTACCCCAGAGAGTATTAGGTACAAATACATTTCATCTACTAATAATTCATTAAGCTCCATTCAGCCACTAATTGTCCTGCCCAGTGTCTGACCATGAGACTGTGGAATGGACTGCTGAGATTAAAACTGTACCCAGAAACAGCTTCCAATACTTTGCATAGAGTTTGGGAGTCTATCCCCCTTGACATTTGAAGCGCCAACCATGGTGCCAAAGGTAATGTAACTTTGTGGCCTGAACCTTAACTTTGCGAATTTTCCATTAATAATCACATTAATAACCTCTCTACTAAAAAAAGATTTAAACTGAATGCGCCTATGGGACCAAAAGTTTTTTATTATTATTAAGGTAAAAGCTTACCTCATGAGGAAAACACTTTAAAGCTCGCTTGAAACCACGAACTTTCATCAGTACATAAATAAATTTGGAAGCCTTCCTCCTTAGTTCCACATCTTTTGTCAGTAGCAGCAGAAGTTGACCAATGAATTCTGGGAGGGAAGGATCCAGTAAATGTGGCTGCTCTTGATAAAGATTCAGAGTTGTTGTGAAGTCCTGAAGACGTTTTTCAAAGTTGTCTTCATCTACTTTACTAATCGCAGCCAAGAGCGTATCTTTTTCACTGAACTCTATTTTTGCACAAGCCAGTCCAATAGGCTCTTCTATATCATTGTCCATTTTTACTGAAACAAACACAACAATTTTCACTCGCACTTATATTAGCCAATATAAAGGTGTTATACAAAGACTTAACAAAAAATAAAAAATGAACAGCTTAGAAAAGCTATTATTAAAAAACAAAACAGTTAGTGGAAATTCGCTCTGGTTTATTTTTAAAACACATATTCTGGCTTTTTAAATCAGCTCTATAAATTTACTTTTTCAGTACAACTCTTTGAAGGAATTATGCTATACATTATAATGTCAAACAGCTTCGTGTCATTAGGAGTATAATCATACAATTGAGAGTAATGAACATTTAAAATGGAACAACAATCTTTCTCAATAAAAACCAAAACTCTAAAGAAACAGAAGTTTGGCAAAAATACATAATACACAAGGCTTACCATTCATATCAAGGAATGTCAAGGTTTTTACTACCTAAGTTCGTGTTACATCAAAAACGCATGAATATTCACTCAAGTCAACAAGCTACCATTAATATCCAAACTTCCATCAGCAGTACAGTGCTTTTACAGAATTTTGAGAGCAAGCCCTCTATAGACATGTGGCAATGTGCCCCTCAAAATATAATTTTGCCAAAAGGTTTTAACCAATAAGCATTTTAAAAGTTTTCACAGACTACCACTATATTTGCTGGGGGCTTGAAATAGTAAATAAGGGTGAGATATTGCAAGGATCCATAGCAGAGCAGTAGAAAAAATTAAATTAATATGAATTAATACAAAGGATGGCAACACAGTTGAATATTACAAGAGAAAACCAAAGAGTCTGAAATAAATTACTAATGTTATGAAACATCTACTAAATTGAAAAATATTCTTTGAATGATATCCTGTTGTTGATGATGAGTTTGATTTTAATTCCCATCACAATTCTTTTCTCTTCTTCAGCCAATTAAATATGAGGGACCAGAAGAAAACAAGGGGAATTAATCACTGCTCGCAAGATCGTTTCTAAGCAAACATTTCATGATCTCCTCCCATTAGTGGCGTTTTTTTTTGTGTGGTTTGTTACGTGGTTTAATCGTGCTTTGCCATTTTTTCGTTTTCGACGAGAAACACGTAACAGCATGTTTTAAAAAAACTTCGTTTTTTTGCGAAATGCGAAACATCATGTTGTCTCTGTTCGACTGTCTGTTTCCTCAAACTTGAGAACTTGCTCTTTCGTGCGTGTTGTGTGTTCGATTGGTCCCTATCCAGATTATGAAAAAAGTTATCTGTAGATGACAAAAGAAAGGATAACATGGCTGTTCAGGGTCTTTGTATTTATACTGGGGATAAATAAAAAGAGTGGCGCCCCTCGAGGAAATCATAGCCTAGTAAACGACACAGCATTCACACGGGATTCTGATTAATGGACAATTCTTCTGGGGATCGGCCTGTTTTGAGGGGCGTTTTCGGGCTGAAAAACGTCCTCTTGACTAATTTATCTACTATGGGTTTCCTCTCCGCAATAGCATAATATTTGTAGGCCTGAATATATAATGAGTCGGAGGTAATAGGCTTGAGATTGTCTGTACAGGATATCGACTCTTGTTGATAGAAGAGCATCATCAAGTGCTTAATTAAGGTTTTCCTAAAATCGTTAGGTACTTCCTCTTTTTCAAAAATCATATTCATAATCTTCAGAAACTCATATCCCAGGGGTAGGAAACATGAATTTAGGTGATATAGAATGACCTTTAACAAACATTGTTAAAGGTCATCAAAGATCAATGCCCTCTGGAGTGAGAAGAATTGGAGGTAGGGGCTTTAAAAAAAATATGTTCCAAGGATACAGTTAAGGCTTTAGGCGCATTTCTGGGAGTTTGATTCACTTAACTCAACTACTTCCAAAGATAGCTTGAAGCCAATAAACTAGAATTTTACTACTACTATATTAACTTATAAAATAATAAGTTGTATTATTCCTAAAAGTGTTTTAATCTATTCTACTCTACCCCACCCCCTCTAATGGTCAAAAATATAGTCCAAATGATACATTTGCAGTTCTTGACATTATTTAGCTAGGTTGAAAGTGAATACATTACTTAATGCATTTTTATGCTGTTTCATAATTCAATACCATAGAATGGGGTTACTTTGGTCCAGTGGAGTAACATTGATCCAAAATCATGAAAAAGATTTAAGAGTCCATACTCTTCGCCTAGGCTTACAATGTTGTTTATTTCAATTTATTAAATACTACAATAAATACATAAATACACTTAAGCGCTAGAGGTCCCAAGAAGCATAGCTTGTATAGGACCTCGTAACAATCACAAAATCCACACAAAACAAATCAAGGAAGTAAAAAAAAATACAACCATATCTCAAAATATGAACACAATGCTAGAATAAAAAAAAAAAAAAAAAAAAAAAAACTGCTACACAATAACCTTTGACTTAAATTTATCTGAACTGAAAATTTCCTGTAATTTATTAAAAATCCAAACCAATAATAATATTATTAAACAGCGGGTTTCGAATCTCATTAAACATATTAAGAGAGGATAAAAGAAAAAAAAACTATATACATTAAAGAGGAAAAAGTAGACAAAGCAAAATAAATAACGAAATAAAGAAAAAAAAAACGAAATTACTTAAAGCCTTGGTGAATATTTTTATGCCAAGGGAAGTGGAGTTTTTGATAAGAGAAAGTTGATTGGGAATAGAGTTCCAAAGAGTAATTGCTCTATAAATTGGTGACCTCTGAGCTGCTGAGGATACCCATTTAGGCAGCCGAAATTGGTGAACAGAGCTCCGAAGCAAAGTCTGACACTTACGTGTTGATGCTAGATCAAAGTAGGATAAGATGTTTGGAGGAAGTGAGAAATTAAAGGCTCGATGGGCTAGTGTTAGGTTCTGTTTCTGGGTAAGCACATCTAAGGTATCTAGACCTGTATCAATGTAAAGATCAGCTGTAACATAGAGTCGGGGTAGGCAATAAGTTGCCTCCACCGCTCTATTCTGTACTGTTTAGAGTTGCCAAAGGGAAGAATAGTTAGTATTGCCCCATACAGTGCAGCAATAAGAAAGATAAGGAAGGACAAATGCATAGTACAGAGAAAGCATTACATCGGGAGGAAGAAATTGATTGGCACGATGAAGCATAGACACTTGACGAAAAATTATAGAATGTGTATAGGAAATATGAATTTTGAAAGAAAGAAAACAATCAACATGTACACCAAGAAGTTTAACACAAGAGCACTGGGGAATTATATCAGTACCATAAAAAATAAAGATTGTTGGGGAAGGTTCAAACATGTGGTATGGGGTTCGAAAATGAATAATACTACTCTTAGAGCTATTCAACAGCACACACCAATCACGTTCTGCTCACACCAATCACGCACATGGTTGAGCAGAAGCTGAGCCTTAGTAACAGCAGAGGGCAGATCATTTGAAACCACGAAAAAATTACTATCGTCTGCAAACATAACAGTGTGGGTATCAAGGTTGGGAGATGGAGGAAGGTCATTAATATAAATAAGAAAGAGGAGTGGTCCCAAAACTTAGCCTTGAGGTACCCCTTTGGAAACCGAAGCTAGATCAGAACATTTCCCATCATAACACACAAACTGAGATCTATTAGACAGGTAAGATTTAAACCATTCAAAGACAATTCTCCGAACTCCAAGTAGAGACAGTTTTCCCAGTAAGACAAAACGATCTACCATGTTGAAAGCTTTATTAAAATCAAGAAATAGTCCTAGAACACAACGACCCTTGTCTATGTTAACACGCACGAATACTGTAATGTCAACTAGAGCACATGCAGTAGAGTTTAGGTCGGAAGCCATACTGGTGATCAGACAGAACAGAACCGCTTCCAATTGAAGCACCCGTAAACAGGAATGAAAAAAGCCTCTTATGCACAGCTTTTTCATGTAATTTCGAGAAATTGGGAAAAGTGATATAGGTCTATAATTTGACACTAAGCTGGGGTCATCTTTCTTAAAAAGAGGGATTACTTTGGCAATTTTAAACGAATCAGGGTATACACCTCTTGAAATAGATATATTCAAAATATGTGTAAGAGATTCAACAACATACGAAGAAACAGACTTAAGCACATGGTTTGTTAGTCCAAGTGCATCAGCTGTGTTACCGCTACTTAAAGAAGAAATAAAATCACAGATCTCTATACTTGTACAAGGAGTTAGAAAAATACTTCTCTCAGCTGGTGAAGATTCACCTAGTTTAGGAAAGGAGGGGGTCTTAACAGTTGGTAGGGTGGTAAAGCAAGAGTTGAAGGCACTAGGTACAGCTGCTTTTTCAATAGTTGAACTATCTGCAGTCTTGAAGGCAGTGGGCTGTTTATTTGAGTGTTTCGAAGAAGATGAAGCTTTATTAAATACACTCCGGGGTTTATGTAAATTACCTTTTTATTCCCGTATTTCCAACAAAAATAATTCTTCTTAGTTAGTCTTAATTATTGATTTTTTTGTATTCCTACAGTGCTTATAGTTTGATAAATCATCAGGATCAAGGCTTTTGCAAGCCAGCTTAAAAAGCTCTGACTTCTGAATTGTTGATCTCACAAGACTAAGAGACATCCAAGGCATCTTGGGTTTATATTTACTTGAAGATTTTACAAGGGGAAATTTTTTTTCAAATTTTTTGTTGTTTTTTTCCGCATATGTGATTGTTGTGAAGAATATCTGACCCAACTGACAAGGTTAGCTTGTTTGTTAAAAAAAAAAAATATAAAATTGCAATTTTTACATTTTTTATACCACCAACCAAGTGTCCTCCATAATTACACTTGTAGATATGCTAGTTGAATTTTTTTTTTTCAAATAAGCTGTTTGCCATGAACCTTGGCCACAAGCTCTGAGACGATTTCAGAAAACAACCAAGATTTAGGCCTCTGATGGTCAAGAGCCTAAAAACTATCACTTATTATAAGTAAGGTGAGGTAATATTGGTCCACAGATGATTTTGTACCAATCAACTTACATGCCTTTCTTTTAAGTTGAATAAGATTTAAGATGCCAAGAAATCCAAGGAGACAGCTAGGATTAAGACTTTGTCAACTAAACACCACAGATCCTCAAGAATGCTCTGAGAGAGTAAGAATGGAAAATTAACCAAAAGAGCTACTACTAAGAAGCATGGAATCCCCAGAAGTACCCTCACAAGAAAACTGGGAAAGCACCATCCAAAAGACGCTGGTAGGCCCACTGTTCTAAACAGGGAAGAGGAAAAATACTTGGTCCATACTGTGTGTTATCTATCAGAGTTTCCATTGGACTGGTATGGCCTTTGGTTTTTAGTGAAAAGTTATTTAGACAAAACGTGGCAATCGTCAAGAAGTTTCCTGGAAATCTACCAGGAATAGAATGGACAAGAAGCTACGTGAAAAGGCATACAGTTTAAGGGAAAGATTTCCTAGTAACATCAAAAGAAAAGAGCAGAGGTAGGGCCTCACACTATTACTGAGTACTTCAACTATCTCAAGCAAAATCTGGAGGGTTTTGACCCTGAAAATGTCTATAACCTTTTACAAGACAAACCTTACAGGTGATCCAGGATAAAAAAAAATCTCACAAAACATGGAAGCAAATATCAAGAGAGAGTAATCAATACTTTAAAAATGTCAGTTTCACTCATGATGTGCGGTAAGATGATCAGCTGGGGAGATGATCCTACTAATGTTGTATTCAAAAGTGAAGGCCTAGGTCTATGAGGACAGAGAATAGCCCCAAAGGTGCACAATACAACTTGTCAAAGCCAGGATAGTTTGATACAATTTGCTTTGAAGAACTAATTGAAAATCTGTTGCTCCCCATGCTAAAGAAAAAGAATGGAAAGAAGGTAATTATTTCTGATAACTTGTTAAAATACTGCTTTGGTTCAAATCATGTAAAGGCTCCAGAAGCAGAGGCCTTCCCAGAGGTGACTTTCAGAAGTTGTTGAAGGAACTTTTGGATGATCTTGATGAAGGTAATGGAGCAGCAAATGTGATATTGGGATTTTGAAAAGCTGAAATTGCCCATTTAACCCCGAGGAAGTACTAAATCAGTGCTTATTAAACAATCCATGTCATAACCAATTGAAGTCTCATGTGTTTTTGTTTTTTTTCATTCTTTACAGTCAAAATAATTTTCAAAATACAAATTTTTGACCAAAGTTAGTTAACCAGTAATAGAATTATCAAATTATGCTTAAAAGACAGGAGGCCCAAAGTTACCCCACGCCCTGGGGTAAGATAGGTCCAAACCTTTATTTTTTTTTAATATAGAAAAACGAATAAAAAAAAATTTTACAGTGGAAACCTTTTCCAGAGAAATAATGCCACAGAACTCCAAAGACTCTGCCTTATTATCAACCCCACATAATGATTTACAGACTAAAGTGCATGAAAAGTGGTACAAAGTAATCCCATTTTATGTAAATTAATTATGGAGGAAATCACATTTTGATCCCTTAGGGGGCTAAAACCTAACCTAATTTTTAAAAAGAACCTGAAACCTCTCAAAAATGACATCATTTTAATGGGTTTATGGCTTCTTTTAAAAAATTTCTGCAAATTTGTTGTCATATTAACATTTTACTATTAAGACTAATGCAAATAATAATTACCACTGCTGAATTGGCTACAAATGGCAATTTTTTCACTAAACCGTTGTTTTTTTTACAAACACATTTTTAAACTTGTGGTTACTTTGGGCTGTTGTCATCCCTTTAGGAGCACAAAAGGTAAAATTCTAATTTAGCTGCTTTTTGTTATCTTGGAAAGTAGTTAGGTTAGAAAAATTAAACTTTCAAGGATGGGTCTAAGGACTAAAGTATGCGTTGGGAAGGTATTTTGAAGCATCTACCTCCACTCCTTTTTCCCTCTAGAGGGCAGTGACCTTTAAAGATTTTGGGTTATGAAAGTAGAACCTTGCAAAACAGATATTTTGTTTAAATTAATTTAAAAAACTTATTTTGTGGAAAATGTTTTTTAAATTAATTCAAACAAATTACTTTTCATGATTGCAAAATGAGCAAAAATAAAATCAAATAATCTACTAAGCGTGAAACACAGTTTATAGAATTAGATACAGTTTATAGATAATTCAATAAACTGTGGCGTGAAACTACCACATATCAGCATCGATAAATAAATGAAACCCAAAACGAACAGAAATTACAATAATTAACCGAGTCAAACTCAAAACGAGCAGAAATTAACATAAGTTGGGCACAAAACCCCTATGCCTTCCCAAGGCCAGATCAAAATTTGCACTTTACTGAAAAAATATAAATGTTTTTACTTTTATAACTTTAATAAGTCAAATAATACTAACATTGTGATTACTAAATATCAGTATAAGTATATTAAACTGACAATGCACATTCACTTGTATTTTTTCAGTAAAGTGCAAATTTTGTTCTAGCCTTGGGAAGGCATAGGGGTTTTGCGCCCAACTTATATTAATTTCTGCTCGTTTTGAGTTTGACTCGGTTAATTATTGTAATTTCTGTTCAGTTTCTATGACACAGCCTTCTATAAAAACCTTATATGCCCCCATGGCATAACTTAAAACCCTTGCCCCCAGGGTTGTGGGGGAGTGTCCTCCTCAAAAAGATATTTTCTATTTGGAAAACAACTACGCTGAACAAAATGGCTATCTCAAAATTTTGATTGGATGTGTTTGGGGGAATGATGTACGTGGGGGGGGGGGGGGCTAGATGCCCTTTAATCAATTTTCGACTATTAAAAAGGGTACTAGCCCTTTAAATTTTCAATCGAATGTTTCTACAACAATACATTCAATAAAGTTTCTACAACAATACATTCAATAAAAACCTTATATGCCCCCAGGGCATAACTTAAAACCCTTGCCGTGAGGGTTGTGGGGGAGTGTCCTCATAAAAAACATATTTCCTATCTGGAAATCAACTATGCTCAAGAAAATGGCTATCTCAAAATATTGTTTGAATGTGTTTGGGGGAATGATGGGCGCGGAGGGGAGGGGGGGCTAGTTGGCCTCTAACTGCTTTCGACTATTCAAAAGTGCATTAGCCCTTTCAATCTCCTATCAAATCAGGTCGTTTTGGAGTTTTTGTAACAAAGCTTTCAGGAAAAGTTTTATATGCCCCCTAGAAATTACCTAAGACACTTGTTCCGAAGGCTGCGAGGAAGTTTCCTCCTCAAAAACATAATTTCTCTCTGGAAATCAACTACGCAGAACAAAATTGCTATCTCAAAATTTTGATTGGATGTGTTTAGGGGAATTATGGGCGTGGGGAGGGGGGCTAGTTGCCCTCCAATCACTTTCAACTATTAAAAAGGTTACTAGCCCTTTGAATTTCTAATCGAATGAGGCTGTTTTGAAGTTTCTACGACAACGCCTTCTATAAAAACCTTATATGCCCCCAGGGAATAACTTAAAACCCTTGCCCCGAGGGTTGTGGGGGAGTGTACTGCTCAAAAACACATTTCTATCTGGAAATCAACTACGCTGAAAAAAATACCTATCTCAAAATTTAGATTGGATGTGTTTGGAGAAATGAGGGGCGTGTGGGGGGGGCTAGTTGCCTTCCAATCAATTTCGACTATTAAAAAGGGCACTAGCACTCTCAATTTCCAATCGAATGAGCCCCTTTTGAAGTTTCTATGACGACGACTTCTATAAAAACCTTATATGCCCCCAGGGCATAACTTAAAACCCTTGCCCTGAGGGTTGTGGGGGAGTGTCCTCCTCAAAAACATATTTTCTATCTGGAAATTAACTATGCTGAACAAAACGAATATCACAAAATTTTGATTGGATGTGTTTGGGGGAATGATGGGCATGGGGGAGGGGCTAGTTGCCCTCCAATCACTTTCGACTATTAAAAGGGGCACTGGCCCTTTGAATCTCCAATCGAATGAGCCTTTTTTGAAGTTTCTACGACAATGCCTTCTATAAAAACCTTATATGCCTCCAGGGCATAACTTAAAACCCTTGCCCAGAGGGTTGTGGGGGAGTGTCCTCAAAAACATATTTTCTATCTGGAGCTCAACTACGCTGAACAAAATGCCTATCTCAAAATTTTGATTGGATGTGTTTGGGGGAATGATGGGCGTGGAGGAGGCGGGGGGGGTTAGTTGCCCTCCAATCACTTTCGACTATTAAAAAGGGCAATAGAACTCTCAATTTCCAATCGAATGAGCCTTTTTTGAAGTTTCTACAACAAGACCTTCTATAAAAACCTTATATGCCCCCTGGGTATAACATAACCCCCATACCCGGTGGGGTGTGGGGGAGTGTCCTCCTCAAAAACATATTGTCAATCTCGAAATCAACCACGCTGAAAAAAATGGTTATCTCCAACTTTTGAGGGGAGATGGTTGAGGGAATGATGGGCTTGAGGTGGGGGGGGCTAGTTGCCCACCGATCACTTTTGACTATTAAAAAGGGCACTATG
Organism: Artemia sp. Qi Xiang Cuo; assembly: GCF_049724085.1. NCBI lineage: Eukaryota > Metazoa > Arthropoda > Branchiopoda > Anostraca > Artemiidae > Artemia > Artemia sp. Qi Xiang Cuo. The sequence goes on along the minus strand of NC_142804.1, from coordinate 43,571,275 downwards.
CCTTAGAATGTCCAATCGAATTAGCCTGTTTTGAAGTTTCTACGACAACACCTTCAATAAAAACTTTATATGCCCTCAGGCATTAATTAAAACAATTGCCCTAAGGGTTGTAGGGGAGTGTCCTTCTCACAAACACATTTTACATTTCGAAAACAACTACGCGGAGAATAACGACTGTCTTACAATTTTGATTGGATGTGTTTGGGGGAATGACGGCGTGGGGGGGGCTAGTTGCCCTTCAATCACTTTTGACTATTAAAAAGGGCACTAGAACTCTCAATTTCCAATCGAATGAGCCCCTTTCTACAACGACCCCTTCCATATGAAGTGCCCTGCTTTAAAGGAAAAAATAATACCTAGTACATTGTGCCAACATTTTTCTTATATGCCCTGAGGGCATAACTTAAAACCCTTGCCCCAAGGGTTGTGGGGGAGTGTCCTCATCAAAAACATATTTTCTATCAGGAAATCAACTACGCTGAACAAAATAGCTAACCCAAAATTTTGATGGGATGTGTTTGGGGGGATGAGTGTCGGGGGGAAGGGAAAAGTTGCTCTCCAATCACTTTCGACAATTAAAAACGGCACTAGCTACTCCAATTTTGAATCGAATGAGCCCTTTTTGAAGTTTCTACAACAACTCCTTTGATACAAAGTGCCTGGCTGAAGAAAAAAAAACACATAGTGCCCACATCATTCTTTACTTAGGCAGCGCTAGCGCACATCCTATGATGAAGTACAAGAAAACTGTTTTCAGCTTGACAACTTTGCTCAATCCTAATTTATGATGTTTCAAAAATCTGCAAATACC